>NC_053023.1:269577344-269678687 GCF_003073215.2 Triticum urartu
CAGCTGTATATATATCCAGTCATGTTTTTTTACTCTGACCGATTTCTTTTTTTTTGTTTTACAGTTTGTACAATCTCTAAAGATGGTGCTCCATTGTTCTGTTAATCAAGATTTGTTCCCTCCTTTCTTACTAGCTGATACGTGATGACCGTTTGCATGGGGTTTATGTTAACTATATTCTATTCATGATTCAAACTGTTTGTTGGGTAATTTAGTTTAGACATTGTGTCCTGAGAATCTTGATATCTAGCTGTATCGGTATAGTATAGTTTGTGATTTTTCCCTCTGAATTTATATATCCACTCAGGTTGGGATAGGTTATGAGTATTCTTAGTGTGGAAACAGCGACAGTGCTGCACTTTCATCATATGATGATATGCCAACCTTGCGCCATTTGGCTCTATGTTACCTGAATAAGATAACAAAATACACATGCTTAAGTGTATGTTTTCAAAGTTGAATTATCCTTCATTTTCCATTTTAAATGGTTTGAATAAGTATCCTAAGTGGCTGCTAAAACTTACTTCTACCAATGAAGTCAAATATTTTTAATCTTAAATCGCTTCCTCAAGAATAAAGTTATTGAGAAAATGCAAATATTTTTGACGCGCCCATGGTTTCAAATGGGTCTCTACGCCATTTGGCGTCTGTGGGCTGGATTCACTTGGACTGTCAGCCCTAAAAAATTAGGATTTGTAAAAAAGATGGGCTTAAATGCTACATAACCAATGAATAAAAATTGAAGAAAAATATGGATCTCTGTTACCCATATAATATGACAAATTATGCATGCAAGTTTAGATTTTGAAAGACAGACCTCAATGTAAAGGTTCACAATTCATGCCCTATGCTTGCTCAAACATAAAATTATGAACAAATATTCTCAAACACGCACATGGTATTAAATGGGATTATGTGCCATTTGGGGCAACAGTCATATTTTCAGACCAACTGGTTTTCGGTGGGACTTTGTGTTGCCAAATTTAAATGTGTGTGTGCATCTAATTGTAGACAACAAGCCACAATTCTTTATTATTATTATTATTATTATTATTATTATTATTATTATTATTATTATTATTATAGAGCGTAAATTTTATTACCATATGTGCTTGCCCACAACAAAACCAACTAAATTATAGATTTAGCGAGTCTCTGCGCCACTTGGTAAAAATCACCACAAAAAGAGGGGAGAAGTATAATTTGGATAAATGAGAACTAAATCCATGCATGCAAAGAAATTCGACATAGTAATAGGAAAGGAGAAATCCCACCAGTTGGGTACCTCTCTGCCGGAAACGTCTCTCTCGCCAAAATGAGCCATCGAGGAAGAAAAAGAGATAAATAGGCAGATAGATGCAGTTGCTGCCGCTTTATATTCTACTTCGGACGGGACACCCAGAGAATTGTTCATGGGTCGGACTAGGTAGCATATGGGCTTTTCGAATACTTATGCCTCCATATGCACAACAAAGGGAGGGTTTTTTCATGCATATGAAAATAAAAGTTTTGCACAAACACTGCTAAAAATACCTCCTTAATTGGTTTATACATGTAAAAATATGTTTTTTCTCATACATGAGGATCATATTTCTCAGCGTAATAAACAAATTTTCAATATAGCATGATTTAAACATGGGCTTACTACTATCAAAATGGAATATGTTCTTACTAAAGGAAACTACTTTCATCGCTATCATGGCTTTAGCGGGTCTCTGCGCCATTTGGCGCAACGGGTTTGGGGTGTGTACGATGCATGCGAGTGAGCTCACCTTCAAAATGTAGGGGAGATGCAAGATCGAGATAAATGGAAAGTAAATCCATGCATGCAGCCAAATCCGAAATCAAAAGAGGCAAGAAATCGCACCGATCGGCGGCTGAGGAAACGCCTCTGTAACGCAGTTGAGGAACCGAGAGAGAAAGGAAAGGGACAGACAGTCTTCGCTCGATCCGCCCCCTGCCGCTTCATATTCTCCTCCCCACGGGCCACAAGCATCGCTCTACGTGGGCTGGGCTAAATAGCATATGGGCTATCCTAATACCTTTTGATGCCTATATCTCCGTATATGCACAACAAAGAGATGTTTTTTCCCTAGGTTTCTTATCTTTTTTTCCTTTTTTGCATGACAAAGATGCACAACCAAGTTTCTCACCATGATAACCATGTTTTCAAGCTAAGCCTATTCATGTCACACAAATATTTTCTTTTTCCAAACCCATTGCCAAAAAAACACAACCATGCCAACTTTACTCTCTCATCATAGTGACCATATTTTCAAACTGAACATATTCATATTATGCAATTTCCCTTTTCCCAAGCTATTATTTCACAACGTAATAAACATGTTTAAAAAAATTGCATGATTTAGCAGAAGGTCCTTGCAGCATGAAACTATTTTCATCGATAGCATGTCTTCAGCGGGTCTCTGCGCCAGTTGGCGCAACGGGTTAACTAGTATACCAGAAGATGGGCACCGGAGGTGGGCTGGGCTGCCCACCACACACCAGGGCGCGCCTGGGGGGCCTGGCATGCCCTGGTGTCTCATGGGGGCCCGGCAGCCCCCCTTTGGTAACTCTTTTCTCCAGTATTTTTTATTTATTCCAAAATAATTCTCCGTAAAATTTCAGCTCATTTGGAGATGTGCAAAATAGGTAACTCCGACGTAGCTTTTTTAGGTCTAGAATTGCAGCTGTCGTCATTCTCTCTCTTTGTGTAAACCTTGCATATTATGAGAGAAAAGGCATTATAATTACTCCACAAAGCATTATTATGCATAAAAACATAATAAATAGCAACAGGAAAACATGATGCAAAATGAACGTATCACTCCCCAATATAGGGGCTGGATTTGGGGGAGTCCGAACTATCTAGTTGGATTATGGAGAGCCCGCTCAGGGCCTGTTTAATGTCCGAACACGCCTGGACATTTGAGGGAGAAATGAGCTTCGACTTTGAAGATGACCTCAATCATTTGTTTTATTTATCTATATGCATTATATCTCATAGCAACACACGTGCATTCTATTAGTGGTCATAGTGTTGTAGAACCAAGAAATTGAGCTTCCACCATGTGTGTGAAAGGACATATTATACTTTATCCAGAGTAATTTAAGGCTGATCCAATAGAATCTTCACTCCATTGCCCTTAGAAGTTGCAAATGGTACGATTCAATCATATTATGTTGTACTTGAACTCTATCGTACCTTTGGTTCATGGTAAACACATTGGAGAGAATCAACCAAAGTGTCCTCATGCACAGAGTAACATTGATCTTGTCTGAATGCTACAAAGGGAACATTCTGCTCCAAATAATATAGAAGTGCCTCAAACATGGCAAGAATATGAGTAACCATATAAATTATAGGAGAGCAAACATGAGTTTAGCAACACCTTAACAAAACTGTAGTGGTATAGTGCACGCAACATAGCTTTCTGCATACATCTCACTCCATTTTTTCCCACATCATAAACTTGGAAGCACGTGATAATTGAGATCATTACCAGGGCGAGCCCACATTAACCCAACAGGTAGCACATGACACTGGGTAAAAAACTCTCTTACCTTATAGATATAGAGACCATATACAATGGGACACCCTAATTTTCCTAAACAACACCCTTACAACCAGGCTCCGCTCAACATCACCCAAGTGCAGCCCAGTTGTAGCGGCGCGTGACTTCGAACCCACAAAGGCCCAGTCAGCCTGTCCAGGGATGTGAGGAGTACATCGATCCATCAATGGATTGGTACTTTCCTGTAGCCCATCGCCTCGCTTGTTCGTCTGCTGGACGTTGCGCTTCATGCCCTTGCTCTTTCGCCTTCCTTTGTATCCCTGTATGCTATACTCGCCTCCTATCGACAGATCTTGGCAAGTCACTGAATCATTGAAAAAAGATGGCACAGGTACGCTGCATCAAACACCCAATTTGATGTGCCTCTGCCACAGCCTCTATTGTAAATCTTGTTCTAATTATTGCTTTGTTTCCCTAACCATAGTTAATTAGGGGTGTTGGATAATACTAGAGATTTTGCCTGTATTGAGTAATTAGACTATTTCAGATAAATGTGCACCCAGTGAATACTAATATTGCAATACTCGAGGACGGTTGGAAGCACCGGCACCATGTCAAGTATGTTCTATATTACAATCGTGCAATTGTAACTCAAGTATTATGTACGTACACGTGATTCATAGTTCTTTTCTTTCATGAAAATTTTAATTATCTGAATAAATTGCAAATTTTAGGAGAAGCTCAGTTTATGGAAAGGTTTCTAAAAAAGAGGAGAAGCTTAGTTTACGGAAAGGTTTCTTAAAAAGTGGAGAACCTCACTGTAAGAAGAAAATGTTGGTCCGTTAGACGATCAACTAATATTCCAAGTAAACTCTTTATTTTGGATCCTTGGTAAGCATATTCATGGTTATATTATATTCTAGGTATATTGTATTGTTAACTTTGTTACTTTTAGCTACATTAGTACTTGATATCCAAATATATATGATAGACATGGGACCCGAGGTCATTTTTGTCCTGGGTCCGCCCTGATCATTACCATGAGGACAAATAATGATGTCGAAGGTACTACAGTCTTCAAACCATACAATATAGGGGGTGGGGGATTTTGCCCCCCGAACAACTTAGTTTTCCACTTCTCTTCCGACAGAAGCTTCTTTGTCAAGCCTTCCCCATCAACTAGAAAGCCAGTAAGAAAGGCAAGGGGCGCAACGGCAAGGCAATCTCAAATCATAATGGGAGTTTTAGGTTTATTTAGATATATTCTCCTTTGGGGTTGTGAAAGTGCAACTATCCCTGGGTGGTTTTGGTAATTATTAACAACATATAGCTCATTGAGCTAATGATATCTCAAGATAAATATTTCAGGAAAGCTCAATGATTGGCATGGCATGGATTAGGAATGTGGACCCCTCAAAATGCTAAGGACAAAAGATTTGCTCAAGCTCTGAAGCTCAAGACTCTACATTTTACTTTTAGTGATCCAAGATCACATTGAGTCCATAGGAAAAGTCAATACTATTAAAAGGGGATGAAGTGTTGCCTAATGGGTTGCTTGCTCAAAATGCTTAGTGATATGCTCCAAAAGCCTTCAATCACTTTCTCATATCCACATATGTCCCAAACCAAAAGTCAAACTCGGTCCCACCGAAACCTTCTATCCGGCGCCACCGAGTTCATTTGACATAGCCACTGCCACAAACCCTAGTCACTTTGGTCATGCCGATAGGGATCTCGGTCTCACTGAGATGGGATTGCAAACTCTCTGTTTCCCTTAGTAACGTTTCGGTCCAACCAAGATGAGAGATCGGTCCCATCGAGTTCGCAATGCAAACTCTATGTTTCCCTTTCGTAATGTTTCGGTCTCACCGAGATGAGCGAATCAGTCCCATCGAGTTTGCGTGACCAACTCTCTGGTTAGCTTATTACCAAAATCGGTCTCACCGAGTTTGTGTAATCGGTCTCACCGAGATTACGTTATGCCCTAACCCTAATGAAATTGGTCACACCGAGTTGACATGTTGGTCCCACCGAAAATCCTAACGTTCACATTTTGAACTGAATCGGTCTGACCAAGTTTCATTATTCGGTCCCACCGAGTTTGGTGATTTGTGTGTAACGGTTAGATTTTGTGTGGAGGCTATATATGCCCCTCCACCCACTCTTAATTCATGGAGAGAGCCATCAGAACATGCCTACACTTCCAACACATATTTTCTAAGAGAGAACCACCTACTCATGTGTCGAGGTCAAGATATTCCATTCCAACCATATGAATCTTGATCTCTAGCCTTCTCCAAGTTGCTTTCCACTCAAATCTTCTTTCCACCTAATCCAAATCAGTGAGAGAGAGTTGAGTGTTGGGGAGACTATCATTTGAAGCACAAGAGAAAGGAGTTCATCATCAACACGCCATCTATTACCTTTGGAGAGTGGTGTCTCCTAGATTGGTTAGGTGTCACTTGGGAGATTCCGACAAGATTGTGGAGTTGAACCAAGGAGTTTGTACGGGCAAGGAGATCGCCTACTTCGTGAAGATCTACCCCAGTGAGGCAAGTCCTTCGTGGGCGATGGCCATGGTGGGATAGACAAGGTTGCTTCTTCGTGAACACTTCATGGGTGGAGCCCTCCGTGGACTCGCGCAACCGTTACCCTTCGTGGGTTGAAGTCTCCATCAATGTGGATGTACGATAGCACCACCTGTCGGAACCACGCCAAAAATCTCCGTGTCTACAGTGTGTTTGCTCCCTCCAAACTCCTCCCTTTACCTTCATGTGTAATGTTTTACATTCCGCTGCTATACTTTTAGACTTGCATGTGTAGGTTGATAGCTTGACTTGTGCTGAGTTGCTAAAATCTTCCAAGACTTAAAATTGGGAAAAGGCTAGATTTTTATTTGGTCAAGTAGTCTAACCACTCCCCCTAGACATACTTTCGATCCTACAAGTGGTATCAGAGCCAGGTTTCCATTTGCCTTGATTTCCATAGCGTTTGGTGATCACAGCCTTGGTTTCACAACCTAGGAGAGTATGGCGTCTAGTGAAGGAAATTACCACCGTAGAGGTCCTTACTTTGATGGTACTAATTTTGCTAGTTGGAAGCATAAGATGAAAATGCATATTCTTGGACATAACCACGCCGTTTGGGCTATTGTGTGCATTGGCCTGCAAGGTGAATTCTTTGATGGGAGAGAACCAAACCGTGAAGCTACCGTGGAAGAGTTGAAGATGATGCAATACAATGCTCAAGCTTGCGATATCCTCTTCAATGAATTGTGCACCGAAGAATTCAACAAAATCAGCCGTCTTGAGAATGCAAAGGAAATTTGGGATACTTTGATTGATATGCACGATGGTACCTATGATACGTCTCCAACGTATCTATAATTTATGAAGTATTCATGCTATTATATTATCAACCTTGGATGTTTTATATGCATTTATAAGCTATTTTATATGATTTTTGGGACTAACCTATTAACCTAGTGCCCAGTGCAAGTTTCTGTTTTTTTCCTTATTTTTGAGTTTTACAGAAAAGGAATACCAAACGGAGTCCAATTGACGTGCCATTTTTGGACGATTTTTTATGGACCAAAAGAAGAACCCGGAGTAAAAGAGTTGGGCCAGAAGAGTCTCGGGCCGTCCACGAGGATGGGGGGCGCGCCCACCCCCCGGGTGCGTCGGCCTACCTCGTGGACGACTCGGGCATCTCCTTGACGTGAGACCGACGCAAAAAATTCCTATAAATACAGAAACCTCCAGAAAATAACCTAGATCTGAAGTTCCGCCGCCGCAAGCCTCTATAGCCATGAGAAATCAATCTAGGCCCTCTCTGGCACCCTGCCGGAGGGGGCCATCATCACCGAAGGGCATGGAGAAGGATCCTGGAGGGGCCATCATCATCATGAAGGCCAAGGACTAGAGGGAGAACCTCTCCCCATCCAGGGGGAGGCCATGGAGGAGGAAGCACAAGGGGGAGAACCTCTCCTCCTCTCTCCCTCGGTGGCACCGGAGTGCCATCGGGAGCGGAATCATCGTCGCGGTGATCGTCTTCATCAACATCACCATCATCATCACCATCCTCATCTCTTTTATGTGGTCCACTCTCTCACACCCCGCTGTAATCCCTACTTGAACATGGTCCTTTATGCCACATATTATGATCCAATGATGTGTTGCCATCCTATGATGTTTTGAGTAGATATCCTTTGTCTTTGGGTTGATTGATGATCTAGATTGGTATGAGTTGTATGTTTTACTTTGGTGCTATCCTATGGTGCTCTCCGTGTCACGCAAGCGTGAGGGATTCCCGCTGTAGGGTGTTGCAATATGTCCATGGTTTGCTTATTGTCTGCGTTGCGTGAGTGACTGAAACACAAACACGGATAAGCGGGACATGGCGTATGGGAATAAAGAGGACTTGATACTTTAATGTTATGGTTGGGTTTTACCTTAATGATCTTTAGTAGTTGCGGATGCTTGCTAGAGTTCCAATCATAAGTGCATATGATCCAATAAGAGAAAGTATGTTAGCTTATGCCTCTCCCTCATATGAAACTGCAATAGTGATTACCGGTCTTGTTAACAATTGCCTAGGACAATTTCGCACACCGATCCACCATTATTCCACACTCGCTATTTATAATATTTAGTAATATATTCTAAAGTATGATAACATCGCCTACTTTAATATTTTAGCTCTCCGATACAATACAAAGTTATCCACTTCATACCACAACATAGTTTTATTTCTCGTTGCTAGTTGGAAGCAAACGTTCTGTGTACGTAGAGTCGTATCAGTGGCAGATAGGGCTTGAGAGAATATTGATCTTACCTTTAACTCCTTGTGGGTTCGACACTCCATACTTATCACTTCCACCTTTGGAAATTGCTACGATGATTCACTGCACTTGGGGATTATCAACCGACTCCGTCAAGGAATCCAAATTGGGTGTGCTTCAAAGTCAGCTTGACAAGTTCAAAATGAAGGATGGTGAAGGTGTCGCTGAAATGTACTCTAGGCTTGCTCTCATCACAAATGAGATTGCCGGCTTAGGAAGTGAAGAGATGACCGATAGATTCATCATCAAGAAGATCCTAAGAGCCTTGGATGGAAAATATGATACCGTGTGTACATTGATTCAAATGATGCCCAACTACAAAGATCTCAAGCCAACGGAAGTCACTGGAAGAATTGTTGCTCATGAGATGTCACTCAAGGATAAGGAAGAGCTTCACAACAAGTCAAGTGGTGCTTACAAAGCCTCATGTGATGCTCCTACATCATCAAGTGAGAAACAAGCCTTCAATGAAGAATTGAGCCTGATGGTGAAGAACTTCAACAAGTTCTACAAGAGTAGAAGCAAGAAAGAAGTTCCAAGTCAAGGTCCTACAATGACAAAAGATCTTCGAGTTGTGAACGAAATTGCTATAATTGTGGAAGACCCGGACACTACTCCAATGAGTGTACGACCCCCTACAAAAGAATAGAAGATTCACCCAAAAGGAGAAGTAGAAGAGAAAAATCACCACCAAGAGAGAGAAGGGGTAGAGATGATCGTTATGAATGGAGAACATCACGGAGAAGCAAGGATTCAGAAAGGAAGGACAAGTCATCAAGGAGCTATACAAAATGAAGACATCAAGCTCACGTTGGTGAATGGGTATCTGGCTCCAACTCCGATAATCACCCCGAGAGAAGTTATCACTCCGACTCCGAATATACTCAAGATGAAGGTGTTGCTGGTCTAGCACTTGTGTCAACAAACTCCTACGACATATTCGACTCACCAAATGAAGGAATTGGAAGATGCTTCATGGATAAAGGCCCAAAGGTATCACACCCCGAGTATGTTGATTTCAATAATTATGAAGATGATTTGCTAGGTGATGATGATTTACTTGTTGACAACTCTAGTGATGAAAACTATGATGAACTTGCTATTAATCATGCTAATCAAGATAAAACGAATGATGATGATAAGAAGGATATTGAGCATCTAACTAAAGAACTAAACACTCTTAAGTTAGCTCATGAAACTACCTTGGAAAATCATCGAGAGCTTTTAAAGACTCATGAGAAGTTACGCTTCGAAAAGCTCAACCTTGAGCAAGAGCATGGGTTCTTAAAAGCAATCAATGATGATCTTTGCAAGAAAAGTTCTTATTACATTGCCAAGCATTTACTCTTGTCTACTAATATGCCACAAGTTAAATCTAGCAACAAGAGTAAGAAAGATTCTTCTTCTAGTAGCAACAATAATCATGCTAAATCCAATGTTGTTGCCTTTAGTAGTTCTCTTGATTCCACTAATGATTCTCTTAGCCAAGTTACACTTGAGCAAGAAAATAGCTTATTGAAGGGAATTATAGAGAAAGGTGTTTACAAGAGCCTTGCCGGAAGTAAGCAATTTGTGGAAATTGTACGCAAGCAAGGAAGGCACCGGAAGAATCAAGGAATTGATTTTGAACGGAAGTTCAATGCCAATGGAGTTGAGTGGGAAGAAGATCAATACCCCAAGACGAAGTTTGTTCCTCAACAAGAGAAGTATGATCCTACTTCTTTTCAAGGGACACAAACTCAAGATGATCTTCCACCACAAGACCACAAGCTAAAAGGGAAGGACAAGCTTCAAGAGGAGATTGATGCATTTGAAGAAGCTCCCAAGGCCTTGGTCAAGTGGGTTCCCAAGACTGCATCAAGTTCTACTACATCAGGTACAACTAGAACTCCAAGGATTCCCATCAAGATGATGTGGATCCCAAAGAAGAAGAACTAGAGAGTTCTTGATAGAGGCAAAGGTGTCCCGATGTTTTGATGAGATGGTGGCTATCGTTTCTGTGGGAGTCGACCTTGATGATCCGACTACAAACGTGCGAGACGTCGCGCCTTAGCAATCGCTAAACCAACTTCCGAGGGGTTATTGACCAAGCCGGAGCACGATCAACCTGACCACGAGGGTCTGTTTCCTGCAAGCAAACGAAGAACAAGCAAGAAACTGAGATTGCAATCTGGATATTGCGAATATAAGATGAAAGCTTTATTGATCAAGGTGGGGTTCTGTGACGTCTTGGTCTGGTCTTTGGACACAAACGAAGTACGTGAAGTTGCAGCTATGGCGAACTTTTAATCTAAACAAAATCCAAAGTCTAAACGATGCCCTAAGGGCTGTATATATGGAGGAGAGAGGGGGAATTTCGTGGCCCTTGGTGGAGGGGTCTGAAACCAACCCTAACTCTTGTTTCCCCACACATACGGACTCTAAAAACAGCCTATACGTAAGTACTTCAAAAATACATGGGCCTGGCCCAATAATAAGGTGACGCAGCACCTAGAATAGCCTCTGGACGAAATTTATGAAGTGACATCTGTATATTTCGTCCCATGCTTCATGCACTCATTATGGTGGCTTCAGAATCCTGGAATCATCACTTGTAACTCCGTTCTTGTTCCCCTTGCGCATGCCATCATCTCCATGCTTGAACTTGCTCCAATGTTCATCTTTCTTGTCCAAGCTAGGCCCTTCATTTGTAAGCAAAAGAAATGTATCCAATTTAGGCAGCATCATATTCTCATGAACATTAGAATCGTTACCAAGAAATGAAAGTACCTGATAATTCAATTGGCATGCGCGAGCTCTAGTAATTGGTCCAGTATGTATAGCAACGGGGGTTGTGGGTGTAACAATGGTATTGATGTCCTCATCATCCTCCCCTTCTTGAAATGAAGTCATCCTCGACGAAAGTTCATCGTCCTCACCCAAGTAAGGCTTCAAATCTGCAATGTTAAAAGTGGGACTAACCCCAAAATCTGCAGGCAGCTCAAGTTTATATGCATTATCATTTATTTTCTCTAACACCTTAAAAGGACCATCAGCACGTGGTATTAGCTTTGATTTGCACAAATTAGGAAATCTATCCTTACGCAAATGTAACCAAACAAGATCTCAAGGTGCAAACACAACATGTTTTCTACCCTTATCTCTAGCAATTTTATATTTAGCATTCATACGCTCAATGTTTTCCTTAGTTAACTCATGCATTTTTAAAATCAATTCAACACGTTCTTTAACATCAAAATTAACCTTCTCCGAAGATGGAAGAGGCAACAAATCAATAGGTGCACGAGGTAGGAAACCATACACAATTTCAAAAGGGCACATCTTAGTAGTAGAATGCAATGAACGATTATAAGCAAATTCAATATGAGGCAAGCATTCTTCCCACATATTCTTATTATTCTTCAAAGCAGCCCTAAGCATAGTAGACAATGTTCTATTGACTACTTCAGTTTGTCCATCAGTTTGGGGGTGACAAGTAGTACTAAAAAGCAGTTTAGTCCCCAACTTAGCCCATAAACATCTCCAAAAGTGGCTAAGAAATTTAGTATCACGATCTGAAACAATAGTATTTGGCACACCATGCAAGCGAATAATTTCACGAAAGAACAAATCAGCAACATTAACAGCATCATCGCTTTTATGACATGGTATAAAGTGTGCCATTTTCGAGAACCTATCCACGACGACAAATATGCTATCCCTCCCCTTCTTTGTTCGAGGTAAACCTAAAACAAAGTCCATAGACATATCCTCCCAAGGAACACAAGGTACAGGCAAAGGCATATATAAACCATGAGGATTGAGTCATGAGTTAGCTTTTTGACATGTAGTGCAGCGAGCAACAAAACACTCAACATCCCGTCTCATCTTTGGCCAAAAGAAATGTGTAGCAAGTATATCCTCCGTCTTCTTGACGCCAAAGTGTCCCATTAATCCTCCTCCATGCGCCTCCTGCAACAACAAAAGACGAACGGAGCTAGCTGGAATGCATAGCTTGTTAGCACGAAACACAAATCCATCGTTAAGAATGAACTTGTTCCAAGTTCTTCCTTCCTTACAATTCTGCAATACATCTTTAAATTTAGCATCATGAACATATTGAGCTTTGATGGTCTCCAAACCAAATATTTTAAAGTCAAGTTGTGAAAGCATAGTATAACGACGAGACAATGCATCAGCAATAACATTTTCTTTACCCTTCTTGTGTTTAATGACATAAGGGAAAGTCTCAATGAATTCAACCCATTTAGCATGTCTACGGTTCAGTTTTGCTTGACTTTTAATGTGTTTCAAAGATTCATGATCAGAATGTATAACAAATTCCTTGGGCCATAAATAATGTTGCCATGTTTCTAAGGTCCGAACAAGAGCATATAATTCTTTATAATAAGTAGAATAGTTCAGACTAGGCCCACTCAATTTTTCAGAAAAGTATGCAACAGGTTTGCCATCTTGTAATAACACACCTCCTAATCCAATTCCACTAGCATCACATTCAAGCTCAAAAGTCTTATTAAAATCAGGAAGTTGGAGTAAAGGAGCATGTGTCAACTTATCTTTCAATACCATGAAGGCTTCTTCCTGTGCGGTACCCCAAACAAAAGGCACATCCTTCTTTGTAAGCTCGTTGAGAGGTGCAACAATGGTGCTGAAATCTCTCACAAAACGCCTATAGAAACCAGCGAGGCCAAGGAAACTCCTCACTTGTGTGACCGTTTTGGGCTACAGCCAACTCTCAATAGCTTCAATCTTGGCTTTGTCAACTTCAATTCCCCGTGGAGTAACAACATAGCCAAGAATAAATATGCGGTCAGTGCAAAAGGTGCACTTTCCAAGGTTACCAAACAAACGTGCATCACGTAGAGCAATAAAAACAGCACGTAAATGTTCCAAATGTTCCTCCAAAGATTTTCTATAAATCAATATTTCATCAAAGTAAACTACCACAAATCGTCCAATGAAAACACGTAAAACTTCGTTCATTAATCTCATGAAAGTACTAGGTGCATTAGTTAACCCAAAAGGCATAACTAACCACTCATATAATCCAAACTTAGTTTTAAATGTTGTTTTCCATTCATCTCCCAATTTCATACAAATTTGATGGTATCCACTACGCAAATCAACTCTGGAGAATATTGTAGAGCCACTCAATTCATCAAGCATATCATCTAGCCTAGGAATAGGATGACGATAATGAATAGTAATATTATTAATGCCTCTACAATCAACGCACATACGCGACGTACCATCCTTTTTCGGCACTAAAATGACAGGAACATCACAAGGACTAAGGGATTCGCGTATATAACCTTTGTCGAGCAGTTCTTGTACTTGACGCATAATCTCCTTCGTCTCCTCTGGATTGGTACGGTATGGTGCACGGTTGGGTAATGATGCACCGGGAATTAAGTCAATTTGATGCTCAATCCCTCGAATAGGTGGTAATCCCGATGGCACATCTTCTGGAAAGACGTCAGCGAACTCCTGCAAAATGTTAGTGACAGCAGGAGGCAAAGAGGAAGGCACGTCCTCGAAAGAAAATAATGCTCTTTGCACACAAAAGCATAGCAAACAGATTTGTTGAAATCTAGCTCATCAATATCAGATTTTGTGGCAAGTAAACATGCACTTTTCAATTTCAGAAGCAACACTAGATGGTTTATTATTAGGTTTCATTTGTTGCTCAAATTCTTTTGCCACAATCCGATTTTCACTCTTATTTTTCTCCTGTTTTGCTTTATTAGCTCTATTAATATCATCTTTCAAAATGGATTCAGGAGTCATATGAAGCAAAGTAATATTTTTATCTTTATGAACAAGAGTATACTAATTGTTTCTACCATGGTGTACAATTTTTTTATCAAATTTGCCATGGTCTACCAAGTAATAAGGAACATGCTTGAATAGGTACCACATCACAATCAACACAATCAGCATATGTAGAGATACTAAAATGCACACGAACAGTACGTGTGACCTTAACCTTGCCGTTGTTGTTGAACCATTGGATGTAGTAAGGATGTGGATGTGGTCTTGTGGTGAGAGATAGCTTCTCCACCATCTCCATGCTAGCCAAGTTATTGCAGCTCCCTCCATCTATGATGACGCGAACAGAACGTTCCTTCACAACTCCCTTTGTATGGAACAAATTATGCCTCTAATTTTGCTCAGCTTGTGTAACCTGCACACTCAAAACACATTGAGCAACTAAACATTCATACCTGTCAGCATCTTCAGCAGCCATGTATTGCGTCGCATGATCAGAATCGTCTCCACCGTGTTCTTCATGTGTAATAAGTGTTGGAAATATGCCCTAGAGGCAATAATAAATTAGTTATTATTATTATATTTCATTGTTCATGATAATCGTTTATTATCCATGCTAGAATTGTATCGATAGGAAACTCAGATACATGTGTGGATACGTAGACAACACCATGCCCCTAGTAAGCCTCTAGTTGACTAGCTCGTTGATCAATAGATGGTTACGGTTTCCTGACCATGGACATTGGATGTCGTTGATAACGGGATCACATCATTAGGAGAATAATGTGATGGACAAGACCCAATCCTAAGCCTAGCACAAGATCGTGTAGTTCGTTTGCTAAAGCTTTTCTAATGTCAAGGATCATTTCCTTAGACCATGAGATTGTGCAACTCCTGGATACCGTAGGAGTGCTTTGGGTGTGCCAAACGTCACAACGTAACTGGGTGGCTATAAAGGTACACTACAGGTATCTCCGAAAGTGTTTGTTGGGTTGGCATGAATCGAGACTGGGATTTGTCACTCCGTGTAAACGGAGAGGTATCTCTGGGCCCACTCGGTAGGACATCATCATAATGTGCACAATGTGACCAAGGAGTTGATCACGGGATGATGTGTTACGGAACGAGTAAAGAGACTTGCCGGTAACGAGATTGAACAAGGTATCGGGATACCGACGATCGAATCTCGGGCAAGTACAATACCGCTGGACAAAGGGAATTGAATACGGGATTGATTGAATCCTCGACATCGTGGTTCATCCGATGAGATCATCGTGGAACATGTGGGAGCCAACATGGGTATCCAGATCCCGCTGTTGGTTATTGGCCAGAGTGTTGTCTCGGTCATGTCTCCATGTCTCCCGAACCCGTAGGGTCTACACACTTAAGGTTCGGTGACGCTAGGGTTGTAGAGATATTAGTATGCGGTAATCCGAAAGTTGTTCGGAGTCCCGGATGAGACCCCGGACGTCACGAGGAGTTCTAGAATGGTCCGGAGGTAAAGATTTATATATGGGAAGTCCTATTTTGGCCACCGGAAAATGTTCGGGATTTTTCGGTATTGTACCGGGAAGGTTCTAGAAGGTTCCGGAGTGGGGCCCACCTGCATGGGGGGACCCACATGAACGTGGGTAGTGGGGTCAAGGCCCCACACCCCTGGTCAAGGCGCACCAAGATCCCCCCTTAGAAGGAATAAGATCATATCCCGAAGGGATAAGATCAAGATCCCTAAAAAGGGGGGATAACAATCGGTGGGGAAGGGAAATGATGGGATTTCTTTCCCCCACCTTTGCCAACGCCCCAATGGACTTGGAGGGCAAGAAACCAGCCCCCTCCACCCCTATATATAGTGGGGAGGCGCATGGGAGCCGCACCCTAGCCCCTGGCGCCTCCCTCTCCCCTCGTAACACCTCTCCCTCTCGCTGAGCTTGGCGAAGCCCTGCCGAGATCCCCGCTGCTTCCACCACCACGCCGTCGTGCTGCTGGATCTCCATCAACCTCTCCTTCCCCCTTGCTGGATCAAGAAGGAGGAGACGTCTTCTCCAATCGTACGTGTGTTGAACGTGGAGGTGCCGTCCGTTCGACGCTCGGTCATCGGTGATTTGGATCACGACGAGTACGACTCCATCAACCCCGTTCTCTTGAACGCTTCCGCTCGCGATCTACAAGGGTATGTAGATGCACTCCTCTCTCTCGTTGCTAGATGACTCCATAGATTGATCTTGGTGATGCGTAGAAAATTTTAAAATTCTGCTACGTTCCCCAACAATAAGAGCCAACGTCTCCTCATCATATCACTAGCGGACTCATACCCATCATCCTCAGTAGCAATCATCACGCGCTGAGACTGGCATTCTCTCGCAAAATGTCCTTTTCCCTTACAACGACGACAAATAATATCACTTGTGTGCCCTGTTGATGCCATGGAAGAAGAAGAGCTCTGTGCAGGCCCAGCAGGTGTGCTCTTGGCAGATAGTGGTGATTGTGCCTGCTTTCTTGTATCACGGCTGGAGGTGGCACTTGATGGAGGTGCTGGTGGAGTGGAAGTAGAGGATGCACATGGTGTCCATGATTAAGATTGACCTGGAGAAAAGTTAGTTCGCGCCAATGCATGTCGATCCTGCACTTCACGTTCAGCTTTACAAGCAAGATGGAATAAACGAGTGATAGTAGTATACTCCTTATACTCTAGAATGGTCTGAATCTCTCTATTTAATCCACCCATAAAACATGCAAGCATAGCTTCATTCTCCTCAATAATACCACATCTAATCATGCTAGTTTGTAATTCCTGATAATATTCTTCTACAGAATTTTTCCCCTGTCTTACGCGCTACAATTTTTGAAGTAATTCACGTTGATAATATGGTGGAACCCAACGAGTACGCATAGCAGTTTTCAAAGCAGTCCAAGTAGCTGGAATAGGATATAATCTACAATGTTCAGACCACCAAACACATGCAAAGCTAGTGAAAGCACAGACAGCAGCAGGAACACGTCTCTCCTCAGGATATTGTAAACATGCAAATCATTGTTCGGTTTCTAACTCCCAAGTAAGATATATATCAGGAACGTATCTACCCTCAAATGGTGGAATATTCAATTTTAGTTTAGGAAGATGGTCATGTACCTCAGGTGGTGGTGCAGCCCTACCGTTGCGATGATATGCATGAGGACGACCTGGTGGTGGTGGTGCTAGAGGTTGCACGTAGTTCTGATTTCGATCAACCTCATCCTCGTAATGGTCCTCTACCTCTGCAGTAGCAGCAGGAGCGACAGAAGCACTAACAATAGGTACAACAACACCAGAAGTTTGACCAGGCTCAATGGGAACGCGTTGTGCTCGTCCCACTTGATTTGGAAGACGATGTTGTTGTTGTTGTAGAGGTGCGACAGGTGCAGCGGGCAGTGGAAGACGCGCGAGCAATTCATTAAACTTGTTATCGAGCTTTGTTTTGAACGCCTTCTCAATGCCATCTATCTTCTCCATGGCCTCTTCAAATCTGTTTAGTACATCTTCCACCTGTCCACTCATCATTTGCTGAAACTTATCATGTAACTCTTTGTTCGTCATGTTCTCCCAGTCAATCGCGTCGGGTTGTGATCCTGCCATGGTTAGCAGTAATAGAAACACACAAGAATATGATCCTACAGACTACTAGAAAATGGCGGTGGTGGAGTGTCAAAAATCCGTCAAGCAAATCTCAAATTCTTACCAGTTCTTACCCAGCAGCAGGCGGTGATCGGCAACCGTCGTAGTCAAAACTCTCAAAGCTTGGATAGAGCGATTACCAGGGAGAGCCAAACGCACGACGTAGATATATGTGGAGCTAGGAAGGCTTATAATATGGTAGCAAAAAGGGTCAGCAATAATCAATTCAGAGATGCAAAGTTGAATAAACGCTCAACGACGGTACTGTGCTGGTCCTAGGCTAGACCGTGCTAGAGACGCGAGCCTAGAACACTAACAAAAATCACGGCGCTGCGCGTAAACAAGGGAAAATCACACTCAAAAAAATTCGCTCTTTTTTTCGCGCTCCTCTTTTTTTTGCGAAAAATCACTATAATGGCGAGTGTCTCAAAACTCTTCCCTCGTCAAACTGACAGGATGGGCACGAAAAAAATTCGACTTTTTTTCCAAAATTAGGGCAGCGACGACGAAAAAGTGCGCCAAAAAATCACTATGATGGCACGTGGCTCAAAAGACTTAGAAAAGCCTAAAAATAGGATAGGGAAAAAATTTGCCTGTGAAAATTTTGGCCTAAAAACTGCCCGGGGGTCTCCAGACTTTTTTTTCCGAAACCTACTCAGGCAAGGAAACACGAATCAGAAATTAGACGGACCTCGAAAACAAATCTAATATGAAAGGAACTCGGATTGGTGGTGGATATATGATGGTAGGATATGGCAGCGGTGGTGGTATATGGATACAGATTGGTGGTGGTATATGGATACGGATTGGTGATGGTATATGGAGACGGATTGGTGGCGGATAAGCGGTGGTGGTAGATGGCAGGGGCGATGATGATGGTGCGGCGGCGGCGTGACAACTTATGACCAGAACTCGAAACTCTAAAAGACTAGACGCTAAGACCAGCAACTAGACCCGACGATGCAACCGCAAATTCAACAAAGCAAAATACTGAAAAGACTATGCAAAGGTTTAGATTGGTTTGGATATGATGAACTAACCCTAATTTTTTTTGGCTTTTTTTTCGTGACTGTAGGTATGAAGAACAGACTCGATCTAAACTACGAAAAACTATAAAATCTCACCGAGCAACCTGGAAATCTGATACCACTTGATAGAGGCAAGGTGTCCCGATGTTTCGATGAGATGGTGGCTATCGTTTCTGTGGGAGTCGACCTTGACGATCCGACTACGAACATGCGAGACGTCGCGCCTTAGCAATCGCTAAACCAACTTCTGAGGGGTTATTGACCACACCGGAGCACGATCAACCTGACCACGAGGGTCTGTTTCCTGCAAGAAAACAAAGAACAAGCAAGAAACTGAGATTGCAATCTGGATATTGTGAATATAAGATGAAATCTTTATTGATCAAGGTGGGGTTCTGTGACGTCTTGGTCTGGTCTTTGGACACAAACGAAGTACGCGAAGTTGCAGCTATGGCGAACTTTTAATCTAAACAAAACCCAAAGTCTAAACGATGCCCTAAGGGCTGTATATATGGAGGAGAGAGGGGGAATTTCGTGGCCCTTGGTGGAGGGGTCCGAAACCAACCCTAACTCTTGTTTCCCCACACATACGGACTCTAAAAACAGCCTATACTTAAGTACTTCGAAAATACATGGATCTGGCCCAATAATAAGGTGACGCAACACCTAGAATAGCCTCTGGACGAAATTTATGAAGTGGCATCTGTATATTTCGTCCCATGCTTCATGCACTCATTATGGTGGCTTCAGAGTCCTGGAATCATCACTTGTAACTCCGTTCTTGTTCCCCTTGTGCATGCCATCATCTCCATGCTTGGACTTGCTCCAAGGTTCATCTTTCTTGTCCAAGCTAGGCCCTTCATTTGTAAGCAAAACAAATGTATCCAATTTAGGCAGCATCATATTCTCATGAACATTAGAATCGTTACCAAGAAACAAAAGTACCTGATAATTCAATTGGCGTGCGCGAGCTCTAGTAATTGGTCCAGTATGTATAGCAGTAGGGGCTGTGGGTGTAACAATGGTATTGATGTCCTCATCAGTCCTTGAGGGTGACTCCACCAACATACTTCACTCATATTCTTTGGCAAGGATATGTTGATACGTCTCCGTCGTATCTACTTTTCCAAACAATTTTGCCCTTGTTTTGGACTCTAACTTGCATGATTTGAATGGAACTAACCCAAACTGACACTGTTTTTAGCAGAATTGCCATGGTGTTATTCATGTGCAGAAACAAAAGTTCTCGGAATGACCTGAAACTCCACAGAGCGTATTTTTGGAAATAATAAAAAATACTGGCAAAAGATCAAGTCCAGGGGGGCCACACCCTAGCCATGAGGGTGGGGGCGCGCCTGCCCCCCTGGGCGCGCCCCCTACCTCGTGGGCCCCTTGGAGCTCCTCCGACCTCAACTCCAACTCTATATATTCACTTTCGGGGAGAAAAAAATCAAGGAGAAAGATTCATCGTGTTTTACAATACGGAGCCGCCGCCAAGCCCTAAAACCTCTCGGGAGGGCTGATCTGGAGTCCGTTCGGGGCTCCGGAGAGGGGAATCCGTCGCCATCATCATCAACCATCTTCCATCACCAATTTCATGATGCTCACTGCCGTGCGTGAGTAATTCCATCGTAGGCTTGCTGGACGGTGATGGGTTGGATGAGATTTATCATGTAATCGAGTTAGTTTTGTTAGGGTTTGATCCCTAGTATCCATTATGTTCTGAGATTGATGTTGCTATGACTTTGCTATGCTTAATGCTTGTCACTAGGGCCCGAGTGCCATGATTTCAGATGTGAACCTATTATGTTTTCTTGAATATATGTGAGTTCTTGATCCTATCTTGCAAGTCTATAGTAACCTACTATGTGTTATGATCCGGCAACCCCGAAGTGACAATAATCGGGACCACTCCCGGTGATGACCGTAGTTTGAGGAGTTCATGTATTCACTATGTGTTAATGCTTTGGTCCGGTACTCTATTAAAAGGAGGCCTGAATATCCCTTAGTTTCCGCTAGGACCCCGCTGCCACGGGAGGGTAGGACAAAAGATGTCATGCAAGTTCTTTCCCATAAGCACGTATGACTATATTCGGAATACATGCCTACATTACATTGATGAATTGGAGCTAGTTTTGTGTCACCCTAGGTTATGACTGTTACATGATGAACCGCGTCCGGCATAATTCTCTATCACCGGTCCATTGCCTACGAGCTTTCCATATATTGTTCTTCGCTTATTTACTTTTCCGTTGCTATTGCTATCATCACTACAAAATACCCAAAACATTACTTTTGTTATCATTACCTTTTGCTACCGTTACCACTACTATCATATTACTTTGCTACTAAATACTTTGCCGTAGATATTAAGTTTCCATGTGTGGTTGAATTGACAACTCAGCTGCTAATACTTGAGAATATTCTTTGGCTCCCCTTGTGTCGAATCAATAAATTTGGGTTGAATACTCTACCCTCGAAAACGGTTGCGATCCCCTATACTTGTGGGTTATCAAGACTACTTTCTGGCGCCGTTGCCGCGGAGCATAGCTCTATTCTTTGAGTCACTTGGGATTTATATCTGCTTATCATTATGAAGAACTTGAAAGACGCTAAAACCAAGATTTATCCCTCAACTACGAGGGGAGGTAAGGAACTGACATCTAGCTCTGCAATTGATTCACCTTCTGTTTTGAGTAAGCTTGCGACACCTACACCTGCTATTCATTCTAATATGTCGCATGTTATTGATGATGCCACTTCTGCTATGCATGATACTTATGATGAAACTACTTATATGCTTGATACTACTATGCCACTTGGTGAATTTCTTGATGAACAACTTGCTAGGGCTAGAGAGAATGAAATTATTGAAACTGATAATATTGATGAAAGTGATGATGAAGACTCTCCCCCTAATAAATATGAATTGCCTGTTGTTCCTGAGGGTTATGTTCTGGATGAAGAATCTGCTAGAGCTATTCTTGCTTGTAATGATAGAAGTGATCTTAAGAAGTTATTAGCTAAATGGAAGCAGCAATCTCTTAATGCTAGAATGAAACCTGACCCTGCTTTTGCTAATTCACCTATCTGTGTTACTGATAAGGATTATGAATTCTGTGTTGATCCTGATATAATTACTGTGGTTGAATCTGATCCTTTTTATGGCTATGAATCTGAAACTGTTGTGGCACATCTTACTAAATTAAATGATATAGCCACCATGTTCACTAATGATGAGAGAACTCGCTACTTTTATATCCTTAAAATATTTCCATTCTCATTAAAGGGTGATGCTAAGATATGGTTTAATTCTCTTGATCCTGGTTGTGTGCATAGTCCCCAGGATATGATTTATTACTTCTCTGCTAAATATTTCCCTGCTCATAAGAAACAAGCTGCCTTAAGGGATATATATAATTTTGTGCAAATTGAAGAACAGAGTCTCCCATAAGCTTGGGGGAGGCTTCTCCAATTACTTAATGCTTTGCCTGATCATCCTCTTAAGAAAAAATGAAATACTTGATATCTTTTATAATGGACTAATCGATGCTTCCAGAGATTACCTGGATAGTTGTGCTGGTTCTGTTTTCAGGGAAAGAACACCGGATGAAGCTGAAATTATATTGAATAATATGTTGACTAATGAAAATAATTGGACACTTCCTAAGCCAGCTCCTGAGCCTATTCCTAAACCAACTCCGAAGAAAAGAGGTGTTCTATTTCTCAGTCCTGAAAATATGCAAGAGGCAAAGAAATTCATGAAAGAAAAGGGTATTAAAGCTGAAGATGTTAAGAATTTACCTCCTATTGAAGAACTACATGGTCTTAATTTACCGCCTGTCTAAGAAATGCATAATTTTAATTCATCTCCTATTGAAGAAACACATGGTCTTGATAACCTGACACAGGTAGTAAAGGTAAATTCTCTCTATAGATATGATAAAGCTGAAATCCCATTTATTAAGTTTGCTAGTCCATGCTTAGATGAGTTTGATAAATTTATGGTTAAGCAAGAAGACTTCAATGCTTATTTTGGTAGAGAATTAAAATGCAGTGCTGATATGCTTGAACACTTGGGTGATTATATGGCTAATGTCAAAGGTGAACTTAAACTTATTAGTAAACATGCTTCTATGGTTACCACTCAAGTAGAACAAGTACTTAAAGCTCAAAATGATTTGCTCAATGAATTGAATAGTAAGAATAATGATTTTGCTATTATAGTGGCTACTAGAACTGGTAAAATGACCCAGGAACCTTTGTATCCTGAAGGCCACCCTAAGAGAATTGAGCAAGATTCTTAGAGAAATAATATAGATGCACCTAGTCCTTCTAAAAGGAAGAAAAGGAAAAATGATAGGACTTTGCATGCTTCTAGCGAACCTATTACTAAAACACCTGAGAATCCAAATGATATTTCTATTTCTGATGCTGAAACACAATCTGGTAATGAACCTGAAACTAGTGATAATGTTAATGATGATGTTCATGTTGATGCTCAACCTAGTAATGATAATGATATAGAAATTGAACCTGTTGTTGATCTTGATAACCCATAATCAAAGAATCAACGTTATGGTAAGAAAGACTTTGTTGCTAGGAAGCACGGTAAAGAAAGAGAACCATGGGTTCAAAAACCCATGCCTTTTCCTCCCAAACCATCCAAGAAAAAGGATGATGAGGATTTTGAGCGCTTCGCTGAAATGATTAGACCTATCTTTTTGCGTATGCGATTAACTGATATGCTTAAAATGAATCCTTATGCTAAGTACATGAAAGAAATTGTTACTAATAAAAGCAAGATACCGGAAGCTGAAATTTCCACCATGCTTGCTAATTATACTTTTAAAGGTGGAATACCAAAGAAACTTGGAGATCCAGGAGTACCCACTATACCATGCTCCATTAAAAGAAACTATGTTAAAACTGCTTTATGTGATCTTGGAGCCGGTGTTAGTGTTATGCCTCTCTCTTTATATCGTAGACTTGATTTGAATAAGTTGACACCTACTGAAATATCTTTGCAAATGGCTGATAAATCAACTGCTATACCTGTCGGTATTTGTAAGGATGTGCCTATTGTGGTTGCGAACGTTACTATTTTAACAGACTTTGTTATTCTTGATATTCCCGAGGACGATAGTATGTCTATTATTCTTGGAAGACCCTTTTTGAATACCGCGGGGGCTGTTATTGATTGCAACAAAGGCAATGTCACTTTTCATATTAATGGTAATGAGCATACGGTACACTTTCCGAGGAAGCAACCTCAAGTCCACAGTATTAATTCTATTGGAAAAATTCCATCAATTATTTTTGGAGGTTTTGAATTTCCTCTTCATAGTGTCAAGAAGAAATATGATATTCTTATTGTTGGGGATGTGCATATCCCCGTTGAGGTAACCTAGTGTTATTTGAAAATTCTCCGGTTCCATGTTATTCGGAATGAGTTTGTTAACAAGACTTGATCAACCTTGTTAATGGATTCCTTTTGATGATCATGAGATGGATGAAGTTAGAAAACACAACTCTCTGTACCCTATTTTTACTTTCTGTTATTTATATTAAATAAAGTAAAAATAGTATTTTCTGTCTGTTATCTGAATTATCCGTGCAATATAAAAATACCCCGAAAATAAAAGTTCTCCAAATGCCCTGAAATTTAAATATGATTTTTACTGGAATATTTGAGAATATTTCGCACTGAGAACACAACAGGGGGCATCCACCTGGCCACGAGGGTGGAGGGCGCGCCCTACCCCCTGGGCACGCCCCCTGCCTCGTGGGCCCATGGTGGACCTCCTCCACTTATTCCTGCACCCACACACTCCTTCTTCCTCCCACAAACATCATTATCCAGTTCAAACCCGAGTCCAAGCTCATTTTGCTGCCATTTTCGATCTCCTTGCTCAAAGCGCCTATCACAAAACTGCTTGGGGGGATTGTTCCTTGGTATGTGACTCCTCCATTGGTCCAATTAGTTTTTATTCTAGTGCTTTATTCATTGCATATTTTTGCTGCTTAGGTGACCCTGTTCTTGAGCTTGCATGTCAAATTTATATGGTTCCAAGTAGTTTTGATGCATGATATAGGCTCTAGGCACTTGTAGGAGTAGTTGCTATCAATTTTGTTGAGTTTGGTTCACTTTTATTTTGAAGTTACTAAAAATTTCAGAAATTTTTCAAGGGAAGAAATATGCTTAGGAAAATGTACCAAGGTGGTTCTTCAAGGAAATAAGGACCCAGGCTTGCAATGCGTGATGCTGATGATGAGCCACCAAGGGACGCTCCAGTGCGGCCTTGTGAATGGCCTTCAGAGGACTTCATGGATCGAGCAAGAATTAAGGAAGAATTTAACGCATATTTGCGTAACACTGATCTTGTGAGCTTCGAGGAAGAAAAATGCCTTCAGTACCACTATCTCACTAGCTCCTTTGTGAGGAGGTTTGAATTTTCATCTTCACGTAATTCTCAAACTGTCCCGTTTGATCTTTATGAAAATTCTTACACTATGGACTTAGAGGACTTTACCACTGCTTGCAAACTTCCACAATAGGGTAGTACTAGTGAACCTCACAAATCTGAATTTAGAGATTTTCTCGCTAGTATAACTGTGGGGGAATCTAGAGATATAGCACAAGCTACCATAGGGAGCATTCATTTTCCTGCTATACATTATTTTGCTCTCTTCATAGGTAGATGCATTAACGGTAAAGATGAAGCATGTCACATGTGTGTCCCTGACCTTAGTATTCTTAGAAGTGTTGTGTTAGGAGATAAATCTTATAATTTGGGAGCCATTGTTGCACGTAGGTTGCATCTTAATAGATTTAATGGAGATTTCTTCGGTGGAATTTATGCAACCCGCATAGCTGATTTTCTTGGTATAACCATATGTGAGGATGATATTGAGTTGCCCCCTGCTTATTTGGATTATGAGGCTATGGTTCGTCATCAGTTTGTTGAGAGGAACGATCAGTTCCTCCAGTATCGATTAATCTTTGACAGACGACGCACATATCACGTTGCTCTCCCTGCTTCTACTTGATGGGTTTTGTAGTAATTTCAAAAAATTTCCTACGCTCACGCAAGATCATGGTGATGCATAGCAACGAGAGGGGAGAGTATGATCTACGTACCCTTGTAGATCGACAACGGAAGCGTTTGGTTGATGTAGTCGTACGTCTTCACGGCCCGACCGATCAAGCACCGAAACTACGGCACCTTCGAGTTCTAGCACACGTTCAGCTCGATGACGATCCCCGGACTCCGATCCAGCAAAGTGTCGGGGAAGAGTTCCGTCAGCACGACGGCGTGGTGACGATCTTGATGTACGCAGGGCTTCGCCTAAGCACCGCTACAATATTATCGAGGACTATGGTGGAAGGGGGCACCGCACACGGCAAAGAATATGATCACGTGGATCAACTTGTGTTTCTCTAGGGTGCCCCTGCCTCCGTATATAAAGGCTCAAGGGCGGGTGCGGCCGGCCTAGGAGAGGCACGCCAGGAGGAGTCCTACTCCCTCTGGGAGTAGGATTCCCCCTCCCCCAATCCTAGTTGGAATAGGATTCGCGGAGGGGGGAAAAGAGAGAGGGGGGCCGGCCCCCTCTCCTTGTCCTATTCGGACCAAGGGAGGGGAGGGGTGCGCGGCCCATCTAGGGCTGCCCCTTCTCTTTTCCACTAAGGCCCACTTAGGCCCATATAGCTCCCGGGGGGGTTCCGGTAACCTCCCGGTACTCCGGTAAAATCCCGATTTCACCCGGAACACTTCCGATATCCAAACACAGGCTTCCAATATATCAATCTTTATGTCTCGACCATTTCGAGACTCCTCGTCATGTCCGTGATCACATCCGGGACTCCGAACAACCTTCGGTACATCAAAATGTATAAACTCATAATATAACTGTCATCGTAACCTTAAGCGTGCGGACCCTACGGGTTCGAGAACAATGTAGACATGACCGAGACACGTCTCCGGTCAATAACCAATAGCAGAACCTGGATGCTCATATTGGCTCCTACATATTCTACGAAGATCTTTTATCGGTCAGACCGCATAACAACATGCGTTGTTCCCTTTGTCATCGGTATGTTACTTGCCCGAGATTCGATCGTCGGTATCCCATACCTAGTTCAATCTCGTTACCGGCAAGTCTCTTTACTCGTTCTGTAATACATCATCCCGCAACTAACTCATTAGTTGCAATGCTTGCAAGGCTTAAGTGATGTGCATTACCGAGAGGGCCCAGAGATACCTCTCCGACAATCGGAGTGACAAATCCTAATCTCGAAATACGCCAACCCAACATGTACCTTTGGAGACACCTGTAGAGCTCCTTTATAATCACCCAGTTACGTTGTGACATTTGGTAGCACACAAAGTGTTCCTCTGGCAAACGGGAGTTGCATAATCTCATAGTCATAGGAACATGTATAAGTCATGAAGAAAGCAATAGCAACATACTAAACGATCGGGTGCTAAGCTAATGGAATGGGTCATGTCAATCAGATCATTCAACTAATGATGTGATCCTGTTAATCAAATGACAACTCTTTGTCCATGGTTAGGAAACATAACCATCTTTGATTAACAAGCTAGTCTAGTAGAGGCATACTAGTGACACTCTGTTTGTCTATGTATTCACACATGTATTATGTTTCCGGTTAATACAATTCTAGCATGAATAATAAACTTTTATCATGATATAAGGAAATAAATAATAACTTTATTATTGCCTCTAGGGCATATTTCCTTCACTACTTTCTTTGACTTTCAGGCAAAAGGGAGATATTCTATAACCAGAGAGGAGGCGGAAGAGTAAAAGAGGAGAGCTGAGATAGCTCGCCTCCAAGATGCAGCCCACGATGCAATGACTGCTGCATCACAGTATGACCCCAGTTACAACTTTGGATATCCGCCAGGCCATCCGTGGCATTAGACCAACTTAGGCCAAAAGCCTAAGCTTGGGGGAGTACGTATTTCTCACCGACATTACATTTATGTTCACACACTCATTGCTAGATGTTAGTGCTCATACTCTTTCATTGTAATATCCATGCTAGTTTATTTTCTCATTTTATGCTTTCTTCTTGTGTGTTTGATAAACCTTAAGAAAAACAAAAAAAATAGTTGTAGCTTTTAGCTACTTTTAATTTCCAGGCTTGTAGTAGTAATTAAAAAGAAAACCCAAAAAGATTTCATGTTCTTCTTTTGCTTGTTGGGAGCTTTCCCGTGTAAATAGTTTTGTTTCTTTTCTTTGGGGGTCGATAGGAGAAGACCATGATTAAATTGTTGAAGTGGCTCGTATATGCATTATTGTTGATCTGACAAAAGAGCCCATATTGCCTTGTCTTCTCCTGTTTTATTGAATGCTTGCAGATTCCAGCTTAGTCCAATGCACGTGCACTATTATTATTATTCACATCATTTGGTCGTGCAAGTGAAAGGCAATTATGACGATATATGATGGACTGATTGAGATGAGAAAAGCTGGTATGAACTCGACCTCTCTTGTTTTTATAAATATGATTAGTTCATCGTTCCCGATTCAGCCTATTATGAATAAACATGTTTGCAATGACAATTAGAGATCATAGTTGCTTATGCCATGCTTAATTAGCTAGGAGCTTATAATGGTTTACCTTGCATGCCAACATGTTATTAAAATGGTTGTGATGTGGTATGATAGGATGGCATCCTCTTTTGAACAATTCGAGTGGCTTGACTTGGCACATGTTCACGCATGTAGTTGAAACAAAATCAACATAGCCTCTATGATATTTATGTTCATGGTGCATTATATCCTACTCATGCTTGCATTCGGTGTTGATTAATTTTAATGCATGTTCATGACTGTTGTCGCTCTCTAGCTGGTCGCTTCCCAGTCTTTTGCTAGCCTTCACTTGCACTAAGCGGGAATACTGCTTATGCATCCAATCCCATAAACCCCAAAGTTGTTCCATATGAGTCCACCATACCTACCTATATACGGTATCTACCTGCCGTTCCAAGTAAATTTGTATGTGCCAAACTCTACACCTTCAAATAAACATTCTGTTTTGTATGCTCGAATAGCTCATGTATCAACTAGGGCTGTATGTATCTTCCATGTTAGGCGGGTTATTCTCAAGAGGGGTGGACTCTGCTCCTCACTCACGAGAAAATGGCTGGTCACCGGGATGCCCAGTCCCATGCTTTATGCAAATCAAATCAAAATAATTGCAAACGAAACTCCCCATGGGACTCTTGTTAGTTGGAGGCACTCGCTGTTTCGAGCAAGCCATGGATTGATGCTTGTTGGTGGAGGGGGAGTATAAACTTTACCATTCTATTCGGGAACCGCCTATAATGTGTGTAGCATGGAAGATATCGCCATCTCTTGGTTGTTATGTTGACAATGAAAGTATACCGCTCAAAATATTATTCATCTCTATTTCAAAACCAAGCTCTGGCACCTCTACAAATCCCTGCTTCCCTCTGCGAAGGGCCTATCTATATACTTTTATGTTGAGTCATCATCCTCTTATTAAAAAGCACCAGTTGGAGAGCACCACTTTCATTTGCATTCATTACTGTTAGTTTACATTGAGTATGACTTGACTGGATCTCTTTTACCATGAATTACAATGTCTAGTCAGTCCTTGATCTTTAAAGGTGCTCTGCATTTATGTTTTACGGTCTCAGAAAGGGCTAGCGAGATACCATCTTGTCATATCATATTATGATTGTTTTGAGAAAGTGTTGTCATCCGAGATTTATTATTATTGCTCGCTAGTTGATTATGCCATTGATATGAGTAAACATGAGACCTAAGAGTTATTGTGAGTATGGTTAGTTCATAATCTTTGCTGAAAACTTGAATGATGGCTTTACATATTTACAACAACAAGAGCAAATAGAGTTTGTAAAAGTTTTTCTTTATCACTTTCAGTTTATCAACTGAATTGCTTGAGGACAAGCAAAGGTTTAAGTGTGGGGGAGTTGATACGTCTCTGTCGTATCTACTTTTCCAAACACTTTTGCCCTTGTTTTGGACTCTAACTTGCATGATTTGAATGGAACTAACCCGGACTGACGTTGTTTTCAGCAAAATTGCCATGGTGTTATTTATGTGCAGAAACAAGAGTTCTCGGAATGACCTGAAACTCCACGGAGCATATTTTTGGAAATAATAAAAAATACTGGCAAAAGATCAAGACCAGGGGGCCCACACCCTAGCCACGAGGGTGGGGGCGCGCCTGCCCCCCTGGGCGCACCCCCCTACCTTGTGGGCCCCCTGGAGCTCCTCTGACCTCAACTCCAACTCTATATGTTCACTTTCGGGGAGAAAAAAAACAAGGAGAAAGATTCATCACGTTTTACGATATGGAGCCGCCGCCAAGCCCTAAAACCTCTCGGGTGGGCTGATCTGGAGTCTGTTCGGGGCTCCGGAGAGGGGAATCCGTCGCCATCGTCATCATCAACCATCCTCCATCACCAATTTCATGATGCTCACTGCCGTGCGTGAGTAATTTCATCGTAGGCTTGCTGGACGGTGATGGGTTGGATGAGATTTATCATGTAATTGAGTTAGTTTTGTTAGGGTTTGATCCCTAGTATCAATTATGTTATGAGATTGATGTTGCTATGACTTTGCTATGCTTAATGCTTGTCACTAGGGCCCGAGTGCCATGATTTCAGATCTGAACCTATTATGTTTTCATGAATATATGTGAGTTTTTGATCCTATCTTGCAAGTCTATAGTCACCTACTATGTGTTATGATCCGGCAACCCCGAAGTGACAATAATCGGGACCACTCCCGGTGATGACCGTAGTTTGAGGAGTTCATGTATTCACTATGTGTTAATGCTTTGGTCCGGTACTCTATTAAAAGGAGGCCTTAATATCCCTTAGTTTCCGCTAGGACCCCGCTGCCACGGGAGGGTAGGACAAAAGATGCCATGCAAGTTCTTTCCCATAAGCACGTATGACTATATTCGGAATACATGCCTACATTACATTGATGAATTGGAGCTAGTTTTGTGTCACCCTAGGTTATGACTGTTACATGATGAACCGCATCCGGCATAATTCTCTATCACCGATCCATTGCCTACGAGCTTTCCATATATTGTTCTTCGCTTATTTACTTTTCCGTTGCTATTGCTATCATCACTACAAAATACCAAAAACATTACTTTTGTTATCATTACCTTTTGCTACCGTTACCACTACTATCATATTACTTTGCTACTAAATACTTTGCCGTAGATATTAAGTTTCCAGGTGTGGTTGAATTGACAACTCAGCTGCTAATACTTGAGAATATTCTTTGGCTCCCCTTGTGTCGAATCAATAAATTTGGATTGAATACTCTACCCTCGAAAACGGTTGCGATCCCCTATACTTGTGGGTTATCACATGTGCAAACAACTTCCACATTTTGCACTAGTTCTAGGAGTCACAAACCCTCTTGTTGGTAAGACAAGGGACAAGGTAACCTAATGCTTTCATGGACAACATCTTATGTGAACATCACTCTATGTCTATGGATATCCTTGTTTGTTCCTTATGGGACTAACCTGTGTAGGTATTGAAAGTGCAACTCACTCCAATGGTTTGCTCCGAATGATCTACATCAACATTGAGCATCTACATCTTCAACACCTACATGAAGTCATCATCGACAAAACCCAAGGTTAGTTCATCCCTCTTAGGGGGGATATCACATCTAGGGGGAGCTTTACTCTAATCAATTGAGCTAAAGCAACTCTAAAGGTGTGAGCACAACAATGTTTTATGTAAAAGTGGTAACCCCACTTGTGCTTAAATGATGAGTATGACCTACGATCAAATGTTCTCATTTGACTCCTCAGTCAATATACTCATATATATATAGATGACCTAGTCATCACCAATTGCTTGATAGATGCTAGAGTGTTTGTGCATGCTTTGTCACATATTTCATCTGCCATTTTATTGTGTGAGCATGTTGATTGCATATTTTACTCATTGGAGAACATCCACTTGTTATTTAGATTGTTTGGCGTTTTCTATTTTGCCAAGTGGATGGACAAGAATGCCTAAGAACCTCCTTTAGCTATTTATGCTTTGCTCGCCTCAAACTCTATTCATGCTACATCACAAAGTTTGATTAAGTCAGATTTGAACCACTCTGTGTGAGGAGCACTCGGAGTCCCCGATTCGTCATAGACTTAAACTTCCAAAACTTCTTTGTGCATTTCGGTATGACCGAGTCATCCACTTCGGTCACACCGAGTTCACTAAGTTCATCTAGGTTTTCAATTTCGGTGCAATCGATTTGAACTTTTCGGTCACACCGAGTTGCAGTAACCGCTTGCGATTCTGCATCTCGATGCTACCGAGTTGTTCCACTCGGTCACACCGACAGGGTCGGGATATATAAACCCAAGGGTGAGATTTTGGAAATTTCTTCAAAACCTCTCAGCCCGCGCGTGTCCTGCTCTGCCTCCTCGGGTCTCCGGATCGTCTCCTCGCCGCCAGCGACCTCCCACCGATGGTTTCCGTCACCGTCAAGGGAATTCTGCTCCGCCATTGTCGCTGTAGCGAACTCCCGCCGAACTAGGGTATGGGTTCGACTCTTTGTGCTATTTCCTTACTCTGATTCGTAGCACATTGCTTTGCCATGATCTTTACCACGTATGAGAACACTCTATCCAGAGAAAACATCCTTTAGGTTAAGTTTTATTCGAAAATTTAGGGTTAGGTTTCCGCCGAACTCATCTCAGACCGACCGAGTTGTAAAAATCGGTCTCGCCGATTTGGCTTAGGCCATTGCACATGTGTTTTTGGTCTGACCAAAAATTGCAAATCGGTGTGACCGAGTTTGATTCTCTGTGAAACCCTAGCAGTCTCGGTGCCACCGAACTGTGACTCGGTCTCACCGAGTTCACTAGTTTAGGTTCCAAAATTGCTTTGGTATCACTGAGTTTAACAAATCGATAGCTCCGAAATGCTTTTTATGGAGAACTAACTCTAAGTTTTTGACTCATTTGTTTTGCAAAAACTCTGTACTTTGTGATGCTCATCCATTCTACCTCATCTATATCTATTCACAGGGTTTATTGTCAGTTTGGTTGCCAAGATGTCTGACCAGAGTGACAACCAGAACAGGTCAGAAGAGCAAGTGCAGTTGAGTGAGGGCACTAGTCCCTCAAGTACCTCAGATGATGGTAGCAAGAGCACTCCCAGTAATTTGCCAAAGGCAGCCACCAGGTCAAGAAAGAAGAAAACCTCATATTCTGAAGATGAGGACTATGTGGCTACTGAGGAGGAAGTCAGCTCCAAGAAGAAGGTGCTGAAGAAAGAGTATGGCACAGCTGCAATAACTAAGCCAGGGTTGAATAAGAAGGCACCTGCAAAAAGGATTCCTATGTCTAAAGCCAGAGCCTCCACTCAAGAAACTATGGAGTTCACACTTGAACCCAAAGAGGCTGGAGATGGCAAGAAGAGGAAGGAGAGGGTCAAGAAGACCACTGCCAGAGCCCTTGGGAGATCCTCCATGTTTAAAGATCCAATTGAAGAAGAGGATGATGAAGCCCTTGTGCTAAGAAGACCGAAACCCAAGATTCCAGACCACAATGATGCTCATCATGTGGCTGAGGACATGCATATCAGGAAGGATTCAGGACTGAGATTGTAGAGACAGTCAGATCCCTATGCTGTGAGGAGGAGAACCGTTGTTGACTATAGGTTCCACACAAAAGAACAACAAGACTTCTATGAGACTATTCTGCTTGACAAGAAGCCAATTGTCTGTCACATGAGATGGGTTGATTGGGAATACATCAAAGAAAATGAAGATCACTTCCCAAGTGTACAAGACAGCTTCAAAGCTTGTGGAGTTGATGAGTTTGTGGGTCAAAAGTTGACCAAACGAAATGATGAGCTAGTTATGAAATTTTACTCCACTGCTCATTTCTATCCAGATGGAAGGATAGTATGGATGTCTACAGGTACAAGGTACCAATCTACTGTTGAAGAGTGGGCCAAGTTGATCAATGCCCCAGAGGAACATGATGATGATTTGGATGTGTATGCCAAAAAGAAGAAAGACCACAACTCTATGGCAAACATGTACAAAGAGATCCCTGATAAAGCTTTGGAGACAGACAAGCTTGGATCTGTGCACTATTTGTTGTCTGGTCTGCCTACTATTTAACACCATCTTAAGGCATGCTTTGCTACCCAAGTCTGGAGATCACAAGATGATTAGGGGACATTCCATCAACTTGCTACAAATATTTGATGTGCCTCAAAAATTCAAGGTCATGAGTCTGATTGTAGAGACAATCAAGAGGACAGATGTTGACCAGAAGAGATCATGTGGGTATGCTCCACATATTTAGGTGCTCATCAACTCCAAGATGGGCACAAGCACTTACTTGTTGGACAAGGAGCATCTACCTCTGTACCCTGAATTTGAAGACAACACAGTTTTGATGAATGAGGATGAACCTTCATTAGCACAAGCACAAGAGAAGAGAATCAAAAGCAAAGGCAGAGAAAGCTGCAAGGATGCTAAGTATAGAGGAAGCATCTCAGGTGTTCCTGAAGAGCAAGCAAGATCACCTAGCATATCTGATCCAATCTACTTTGAGGATTGAGAAGGGCTTGGCCACCCAGACTCAGAATCAGGAGAGCTTGGAGAGGATTGTTGAGACAAAATTTTATGATCTTGACCTGAAGGTCACTGAGATACAGACAACTATTGAGCAGCTCCAGGAGGAAGCTGAGGAGAGGAGAGGGAAGGCAACTACGGATGCTTTTCAGCGAGTGCCACGAGGTCGGAGGTCTGCTGCAGTGCCAGTACCAGATTCTAGAGCTACATCGTCAGGACCATCAGCTACAGCTTCAGTGCCACCTCCATAACCCACTCCACCAGCTCCAACTACATCAACAGATGCCTTCGTTCTTGGAGTTCTCTCTACACCACCTCCCGAAGACCGAGCCTGAGAGACGCATAGCACTATGCATTTTCGAACTTTTTGGTAACTTGTTGCCAAAGGGGCAGAAATATATAGATCATAGGCTTCGAGAGAGTGTGTTTTTGCTTCTTTGTCACTCTTGCTTTTGGTTGATACTCTATGTATATTTGAGATACTTGTTTGATCATATGCTACTTTAATGCTTGCCTAGATGATACTATCTCTTATATATCATATATGATCATTCACTTTGCTTGGTGATGAGTGCATCCTTTTAATTTATGTCATTTTGAGCGCTCCACCAAGATGTATGTGTAACCCATGATCCTAATCGATTGTGCATTTGCATTCAAAAGCAAATTTTAAATAATGCACAAATTTAGGGGGAGCTCTTGCTTATCACATACTTCTCAAAGCGACGATGTATTTCAATCTTATGATCATTTGTCGAAGCTTTGATCTATATGTTGTCATCAATTACCAAAAAGGGATAGATTGAAAGTGCAACTATCCCTGTGTGGTTTTCATAAATATTAACAACATATAGCTCATTGAGCTAATGATATATCAAGATAAATATTTCAGGAAAGCTCAATTATTGGCATGGCATGGATTAGGAATGTGGACCCCTCAAAATGCTAAGGACAAAAGATTGACTCAAGATCTAAAGCTCAGGACTCTACATTTTACTTTTAGTGATCCAAGATCACATTGAGTCCATAGGAAAAGTTAATACTATTAAAAGGGGATGAGGTGTTGCTTAATGGGTTGCTTGCTCAAAATGCTTAGTGATATGATCCAAAAACCCTCAACCACTTTCTCATATCCACATATGTCCCAAACCAAAAGTCAAACTCGGCCCCATCGAAACCTTCTATCCGGCGCCACCGAGTTCATTTGACATAGCCACTGCTACAAACCCTAGTCACTTCGGTCATACCGATAGGGATCTCGGTCTCACCGAGATGGGATTGCAAACTCTCTGTTTCACTTCGTAACGCTTTGGTCCAACCGAGATGAGCGATCGGTCCCACCGAGTTCGCAATGCAAAATCTCTATTTCCCTTTCGTAACGTTTCGGTCTCACCGAGATGAGCGAATCGGTCCCATCGAGTTTGTGTAATCGGTCTCACCGAGATTACGTTATGCCCTAACCCTAATGAAATCGGTCACACCGAGTTGAAATGTCGATCCCACCGAAAATCCTAACGTTCACATTTTGAACTGAATCGGTCTAACCGAGTTTCATTATTCTGTCCCACCGAGTTTGGTGATTTGTGTGTAACGGTTAGATTTTGTGTGGAGGCTATATATACCCCTCCACCCACTCTTCATTCATGGAGAGAGCCATCAGAACATGCCTACACTTCCAACACATATTTTCTGAGAGAGAACCACCTACTCACGTGTTGAGGTCAAGATATTCATTCCAACCATATGAATCTTGATCTCTAGTCTTCTCCAAGTTGCTTTACACTCAAATCTTCTTTCCACAAAATCCAAATCAGTGAGAGAGAGTTGAGTGTTGGTGAGACTATAATTTAAAGCACAAGATCAAGGAGTTCATCATCAACACACCGTCTATTACCTTTGGGAGAGTGGTGTCTCCTAGATTGGTTAGGTGTCACTTGGGAGCCTCCGACAAGATTGTGGAGTTGAACCAAGGAGTTTGTACGGGCAAGGAGATCGCCTACTTCGTGAAGATCTACCCTAGTGAGGCAAGTCCTTCGTGGGCGATGGCCATGGTGGGATAGACAAGGTTTCTTATTCATGGACCCTTCGTGGGTGGAGCCCTCTGTGGACTCGTGCAACCGTTACCCTTCATGGGTTGAAGTCTCCATCAACGTGGATGTATGATAGCACCACCTATCGGAACCACGCCAAAAATCTCTGTGTCTACATTGCGTTTGCTCCCTCCAAACTCCTCCCTTTACCTTCATGTGCAATGTTTTACATTCTGCTTCTATACCCTTAGACTTGCATGTGTAGGTTGATTGCTTGACTTATGCTAAGTTGCTAAAATCTGCCAAGACTTAAAATTAGGAAAAGGCTGGATTTTTATTTGGTCAAGTAGTCTAATCACCCCCCTCTAGACATACTTTCGATCCTACAGGTTGTTACATAATTGGTTCTTCAAGAAGGAGCTCTTAGTATGGTGGATGCATGGAATGCAAGTTGTAAGGAAGAATAATTCTCTTAGCAGACAAGAACGAAATTCAATTAGTTCCACACTTCCCGCAGGAATCGAAGAGTACACAAGCACATTCATTTAGTGGGAAAGCTTTCCTTGGCTAGGCCCCTATGAAGAAAGATGCCAATTCCTGAAAACAGTAGCAATAGCAATATCAGTAGGAGTAGCATTAGGAATTAAGACTGTCAGGCCTCATTCATAAAAGTAGCACTCCTTAGGGGCTGAAAAAGAGCCCAGATTCCCCCAACAAGCTTAAAAGGGAAGAAGACATGAAGGAAGGAGTTTCACTTAACCTTTGCTCCTCATTGATAAAGGTATCTTTTTTGTTTGCCAGAATGGCTTGTTAGCAAGAAAATGCATTCTTAGGAAGTGAAGAAGAATACGCCTTCTTGAGAATGCCCTCTTGTTGTTCTCGAAAGATGGAGGGGGCAGATTTCATTAAGGAAAGGAAATGGACGGATGGACAAGGAGGAAGAAAATATAGAAAAATGTCGACATTCAAGCATACTATAGGTGTTCAAGAATTGCTAAAGGGAAGTTCTAGTAGAAAGGAAAACTAAGCGAAGGGCCTTCATAGAAAGGCAAATTGATAGGTAATGCCCTATTTCCTAACAACAAATTCTAATATCAGACAAGAAAGAAGCTAAAGGCTAGGCAAAGAAGACGAGGGAGAAACTGCACGTGGAAATGTTGGGTTACCAACTCGGGTGGGTTCTCACACTAAGGTTCCTTTGTTTTATGCAAGCCCAATTACAAACAAAAGAGAAGGTCGATCCTGTACTCAAACCAAATCAGAAGGGGGGTACTCACTCGGATGGAAGAATCCGAGGTCAGTCCCATACTCGAACAAAGGCTAGACCGAAGGTCCCGTCCCACGGGTTAGGTGCTTAGCTGAAGGTGGAAGGCGAAGCCAAGGCAAGAGCAGGGGTTGAAAGACAATATAGAAGAATTCCATATCCCTATTTGTTCCATTCTCAATGGTTGGTCAAGTTGAGATGAACTACATGAATCTATATATGGACTTCAAGGTCAATCAACACATGCAAAGGAAACTCGACAAAAAAATGTTTTTTATGGATTCAAGCAAACAATGAGAAGTATGGCTTGGCTGGGGAAGCAGTGGTAGCTTTAAGATGAGAAGAGGGCTAAGTCGTCTAGCTTTTATTCCAAAATCACGTATCACTGATCAGCCTATTCGAGAGGAGTTGCTTGCCTTGACCACTTCACTAAGCAAGACTCCATCCATCTAACCCATATCCATTGGAACCATAAGTGAGTGGTAAAGTCACCCTTTGGCTAAAAACGATTTGTTGTGTGGCGCAACGCACACATGTGCAAAAGAAGTGAAAGAACGAAAAGCAGCAGCCCCACAAGACAACAAGTGGATCGAGTGTCCTTTGTTGGGGAACATAGCATAAATTCAAAATTTTCCTACGTGTCACCAAGATCTATCTATGGAGTCATCTAGCAACGAGGGAGGAGTGGATCTACATACCCTTGTAGATCGTGCGCGGAAGTGTTCAAGAGAACGGGGTTGATGGAGTCGTACTCGTCGTGATTCAAATCACCGATGATCCTAGCGCCGAACGGACGGCACCTCCGCGTTCAACACACGTACGGAACGGAGACGTCTCCCACGCCTTGATCCAGCAAGGAGGAGGGAGAGGTTGATGGAGATCCAGCAGCACGACGGCGTGGTGGAAGTAGCGGGATTCCAACAGGGCTTCGCTAAGCGCTGCGGGAGGAGGGAGATGTGTCACGGGAGGGAGAGGGAGGCGCCAGGCCTTAGGTATGGTTGCTCCTCCTTTTCCCCACTATATATAGGGCCAAGGGAGAGGGGGGAGGCGCAGCCCTTGCCCCTTCCTCCAAGGAAGGGTGCGGCCAAGGGGGGAGGAGTCCATCCTCTCCAAGGCACCTCGGAGGTGCCTTCCCCATTTAGGACTCTCCCCTTTTTTCTCTCTCTTGGCGCATGGGCCTCTTGGGGCTGGTGCCCTTGGCCCATATAGGCCAAGGCACACCCCCTACAGCCCATGTGCCCCCCGGGGCAGGTGGCCCCACCCGGTGGACCCCCGGGACCCTTCCGGTGGTCCCGGTACAATACCGATGACCCCGAAACTTGTCCCGATGGCCGAAATAGCACTTCCTATATATAATTCTTTACCTCCGGACCATTCCGGAACTCCTCGTGACGTCCGGGATCTCATCCGGGACTCCGAACAACTTTCGGGTTACCGCATACTAATATCTCTATAACCCTAGCGTCACCGAACCTTAAGTGTGTAGACCCTACGGGTTCGGGAGACATGCAGACATGACCGAGATGACTCTCCGGTCAATAACCAACAGCGGGATCTGGATACCCATGTTGGCTCCCACATGTTCCACGATGATCTCATCGGATGAACCACGATGTCAAGGACTTAATCAATCCCGTATACAATTCCCTTTGTCTGGGTACGATACTTGCCCGAGATTCGATCGTCGGTATCCCGATACCTTGTTCAATCTCGTTACCGGCAAGTCTCTTTACTCGTTCCGTAACACATCATCCCGTGATCAACTCCTTGATCACATTGTGCACATTATGATGATGTCCTACCGAGTGGGCCCAGAGATACCTCTCCGCTTACACGGAGTGACAAATCCCAGTCTCGATTCGTGCCAACCCAACAGACACTTTCGGAGATACCTGTATGCACCTTTATAGTCACCCAGTTACGTTGTGACGTTGTACACCCAAAGCATTCCTACGGTATCCGGGAGTTGCACAATCTCATGGTCTAAGGAAATGATACTTGACATTTAGAAAAGGCTTTAGCATACGAACTACACGATCTTTGTGCTATGCTTAGGATTGGGTCTTGTCCATCACATCATTCTCCTAATGATGTGATCCCATTATCAACGACATCCAATGTCCATGGTTAGGAAACCGTAACCATCTATTGATCAACGAGCTAGTCAACTAGAGGCTTACTAGGGACATGGTGTTGTCTATGTATCCACACATGTATCTGAGTTTCCTATCAATACATTTATAGCATGGATAATAAACGATTATCATGAACAAGGAAATATAATAATAACCAATTTATTATTGCCTCTAGGGCATATTTCCAACAGTCTCCCACTTGCACTAGAGTCAATAATCTAGTTCACATCACCATGTGATTAACACTCACAGGTCACATCTCCATGTGACTAACACCCAAGAGTTTACTAGAGTCAGTAGTCTAGTTCACATCACTATGTGATTAACACTCAATGAGTTCTAGGTTTGATCATGTTGCTTGTGAGAGAGGTTTTAGTCAACGGGCCCGAACCTTTCAGATCCGTGTGTGCTTTACAAATCTTTATGTCATCTCCTAGATGCAGCTTACCACGTTCTATTTGGAGCTAATCCAAAATAACTGTTCTACTTGGAGCTATTCTAAATTGTTGCTCCATTATATGCATCCGGTATCTCTACTCAGAGCTATCCGGATAGGTGTTAAGCTTGCATCGACGTAACCCTTTACGACGAACTCTTTTACCACCTCCATAACCGAGAAACTTCCTTAGTCCACTAGTTACTAAGGATAACTTTGACCGCTGTCCTGTGATCCATTCTTGGATCACTCTTGTACCGCTTGACTGACTCATGGCAAGGCACACTTCAGGTGCGGTACACAGCGTAGCATACTATAGAGCCTACGTCTTAAGCATAGGGGACAACTTTCGTCCTTTCTCTCTATTCTGCCATGGTCGAGCTTTAAGTCTTAACTTCATACCTTATAACTCAGGCAAGAAATCCTTCTTTGACTGATCCATCTTGAACACCTTCAAGATCATGTCAAGGTATGTGCTCATTTGAAAGTACTTTTAAGCGTTTTGATCTATCCTTATAGATCTTGATGCTCAATGTTCAAGTAGATTAATCCAGGCTTTCCATTGAAAACACTTTCCAAATAACCCTATATGCTTTACAGAAATTCTACGTCATTTCTGATCAACAATATGTCAACATATACTTATCAGAAATTCTATAGTGCTCCCACTCACTTCTTTGGAAATACAAGTTTCTCATAAACTTTGTATAAACCCAAAATCTTTGATCATCATCAAAGCATACATTCCAACTCCGAGATGCTTACTCCAGTCCTTAGAAGGATTGCTGGAGCTTTGCATACTTATTAGCATCTTTCAGGATTGACAAAACCTTCCGGTTGTATCACATACAACCTTTCCTCAAGAAAATCGTCGAGGAAACAATGTTTTGACATCCTATCTGCAAGATTTCATAAATAATGCAGTGACTGCTAATATAATTCCAACAGACTCTTAGCATCGCTACGAGTGAGAAAGTCTCACCGTAGTCAACTCCTTGAACTTGTCAGAAAACATCTTAACAACAAGTCGAGCTTTCTTAATGGTGACATTTACCATCATTGTCCGTCTTCCTTTTAAAATCCATCTGTACTCAATAGCCTTATGACCATCAAGTAGTTCTTCCAAAGTCTACACTTTGTTTTCATATATGGATCCTCTCTCGGATTATATGGCCTCGAGCCATTTATCGGAATCCGGGCCCACCATCGCTTCTCCATAGCTCGTAGGTTCATTGTTGTCTAGCAACATGACTTCCAAGACAGGGTTACGTACCACTCTGAAGTAGTACGCATCCTTGTCATCCTACGATGTTTGATAGTGACTTGATCTGAAGTTTCATGATCACCATCATAAGCTCCCACTTCAATTGGTGTAGGTGCCACAGGAACAACTTCCTGTGCCCTGCCACACACTAGTTGAAGAGACGGTTCAATAACCTCATCAAGTCTCCACCATCCTCCACTCAATTCTTTCGAGAGAAACTTTTCCTCGAGAAAGGACCCGATTCTAGAAACAATCCATTATTGCTTTCGGATCTGAGACAGGAGGTATACCCAACTGTTTTGGGTGTCCTATGAAGATGTATTTATCCGCTTTGGGTTCGAGCTTATCAGCCTGAAACTTTTTCACATAAGCGTCGCAGCCCCAAACTTTTAAGAAATGACAGCTTAGGTTTCTCTAAACCATAGTTCATACGGTGTCATCTCATCGGAATTACGTGGTGCCCTATTTAAAGTGAATGTGGTTGTCTCTAATGCCTAACCCATGAACTATCGTGGTAATTCGATACGAGACATCATGGTATGCATCATATCCAATAGGGTGCAGTTATGATGTTCGGACACACCATCACACTATGGTGTTCCAGGCTGTATTAGTTGTGAAACAATTTCCACAATGTCTTAATTCTGTGCCAAACTCGTAATTCAGATATTCATCTCTATGATCATATCATAGATATTTTATCCTCTTGTCACGACGATCTTCAACTTCACTCTGAAATTACTTGAACCTTTCAATAATTCAGACTTGTGTTTCATCAAGTAAATACACTCAGCATCTACTCAAATCATCTGTGAAGTAAGAACATAACGATATCCATTACACGCCTCAGCACTCATTGGACTGCACACATCAAAATGTATTACTTCCAACAAGTTGCTTTCTAGTTCCATTTTACTGAAAACGAGGCTTTCAGTCATCTTGCCCATGTGGTATGATTTGCATGTCTCAAGTGATTCAAAATCAAGTGAGTCCAAACGGTCCATTTGCATGGAGTTTCTTCATGCATATACACCAATAGACATGGTTCGCATGTCTCAAACCTTTCAAAAATGAGTGAGTCCAAAGATCCATCAACATGGAGCTTCTTCATGCGTTTTATACCGATATGACTTACGTGGCTGTGCCACAAGTAGGTGGTACTATCATTACTATCTTTTGGCATGAACATGTGTATCACTACGATCGAGATTCAATAAACCATTCATTTCAGGTGTAAGACCATTGAAGGTATTATTCAAATAAACAGAGTAACGATTATTCTCCTTAAATGAATAACCGTATTGCGATAGACATAATCCAATCACGTCTATGCTCAACGCAAACACCAATCTCGATGGTGGAGGGAGCGTGCGATGCTTGATCATATCAACATTGAGAACACTTCCAACACATATCGTCAGCTCACCTTTAGCTAGTCTCCATTTATTCCGTAGCTTTTATTTCGAGTTACTAACACTTAGCAACCGAACCGGTATCTAATACCCTGGTGCTACTAGGAGTACTAGTAAAGTACACATCAACACAACGTATATCCAATATACTTCTATCGACCTTGCCATCCTTCTAATCTACCAAGTATCTAGGGTAATTCTGCTCCAGTGGTTGTTCCCCTTATTACAGAAGCACTTAGTCTCGGGTTTGGGTTCAACCTTGGGTTTCTTCACTAGAGCAGCAGCTGAATTGCTGTTTCATGAAGTATCCCTTCTTGCCCTTGCCCTTCTTGAAACTAGTGGTTTCACCAATCATCAACAATTGATGCTCCTTCTTGATTTCTACTTTCGTGGTGTCAAACATCGTGAACATCTCAAGGATCATCATACATGTCCCCGATATATTATAGTTCATCACGAAGCTCTAGCAGCTTGGTGGTAATGACTTCGGAGAAACATCACTATCTTATCTGGAAGATCAACTCCCACTCGATTCAAATGATTGTTGTACTCAGATAATCTGAGCACAAGCTCAACAATTGAGCTTTTCTCCCTTAGTATGTAGGCTAAGAAATCGTCGGAGGTCTTATACCTTTTGACGTGGGCACAAGCCTGAAATTCCAATTTCAGCCCTCAAAACATCTCATATGTTTCGTGACGTTTCAAAAACGTCTTTGGTGCCTCAACTCTAAACCGTTTAACTGAACTATCATGTAGTTATCAAAACGTGTATGTCAGATGTTCGCAACATCCACAGACAACGTTCGAGGTTCAGCACACTGAGCGGTGCATTAAGGACATAAGCCTTCTAAGAAGCAATGAGGACAATCCTCAGTTTACGGACCTAGTCCGCATAATTGCTACTATCAACTTTCAACTAATTTTTCTCTAGGAACATAACTAAACAGTAGAACTAAAGCGTGAGATACGACATAATTTGCAAAATCCTTTTTGACTATGTTCGGGATAATTAAGTTCATCTTATGAACTCCCACTCAGATAGACATCCCTCTAGTCATCTAAGTGATTACATGATCCGAGTGAACTAGGCCGTGTCCGATTAACACGTGAGACGGACTAGTCAACGTCGGTGAACATCTTCATGTTGATCGTATCTTCTATACGACTCATGCTCGACCTTTCGGTCTCTGTGTTCTGAGGCCATGTCTTCACATGCTAGGCTCGTCAAGTTAACCCTAAGTGTTTTTGCATGTGTAAATCTTGCTTACACCCATTGTATGTGAATGAAAGGATCTATCACACCCGATTAACACGTGATGCTTCGAAGCGACGAACTGTAGCAACGGTGCACAGTTAGGGGAGAACACTTCTTGAAATTTTAATGAGGGATCATCTTATTTACTACCGTCGTTCTAAGCAAATAAGATGTATAAACATGATAAACATCATATGCAATCATATAATAGTGACATGATATGGCCAATATCATATAGCTCCTTTGATCTCCATCTTGGGGCTCCATGATCATCTATTACAAGAACATGATCAATCTCATACATTACATATATCATTCATCACATCCTTTTGGCCATATCACATCACATAGCATACCCTGCAAAAACAAGTTAGACGTCCTCTAATTGTTGTTTGCATGTTTTACGTGGCTGCTATGGGTTTCTAGCAAGAACGTTTCTTACCTACGCAAAACCACAACGTGATATGCCAATTTCTATTTACCCTTCATAAGGACCCTTTTCATCGAATCCGATCCGACTAAACTAGGAGAGACAGACACCCGCTAGCCACCTTATGCAACTAGTGCATGTTTGTCGGTGGAACCGGTCTCACGTAAGAGTACGTGTAAGGTTGGTCCGGGCCGCTTCATCCCACGATGCCGCCGAATCAAGATAAGACTAGTAACGGCAAGCATATTGAACAAAATCAACGCCCACAACTACTTTGTGTTCTACTCGTGCATAGAATCTACGCAATAGACCTAGCTCATGATGCCACTGTTGGGGAACGTAGCATAAATTCAAAATTTTCCTACGTGTCACCAAGATCTATCTATGGAGTCATCTAGCAACGAGGGAGGAGTGGATCTACATACCCTTGTAGATCGCGCGCGGAAGCGTTCAAGAGAACGGGGTTGATGGAGTCGTACTCGTCGTGATTCAAATCACCGATGATCCTAGCGCCGAACGGACGGCACCTCCGCGTTCAACACACGTACGGAACGGAGACGTCTCCCATGCCTTGATCCAGCAAGGAGGAGGGAGAGGTTGATGGAGATCCAGCAGCACGACGGCGTGGTGGAAGTAGCGGGATTCCAACAGGGCTTCGCTAAGCGCTGCGGGAGGAGGGAGATGTGTCACGGGAGGGAGAGGGAGGCGCCAGGCCTTAGATTGGTTTGCTCCTCCTTTTCCCCACTATATATAGGGCCAAGAGAGAGGGGGAGGCGCAGCCCTTGCCCCTTCCTCCAAGGAAGGGTGCGGCCAAGGGTGGGGAGGAGTCCATCCTCCCCAAGGCACCTCGGAGGTGCCTTCCCCTTTTAGGACTCTCCCCTTTTTTTTCTCTCTTGGCGCATGGGCCTCTTGGGGCTGGTGCCCTTGGCCCATATAGGCCAAGGCACACCCCCTACAGCCCATGTGGCCCCCCGGGGCAGGTGGCCCCACCCGGTGGACCCCCGGGACCCTTCCGGTGGTCCCGGTACAATACCGATGACCCCGAAACTTGTCCCGATGGCCGAAATAGCACTTCCTATATATAATTCTTACCTCCGGACCATTCTGGAACTCCTCGTGACGTCCGGGATCTCATCCGGGACTCCGAAAAACTTTCGGGTTACCGCATACTAATATCTCTATAACCCTAGCGTCACCGAACCTTAAGTGTGTAGACCCTACGGGTTCGGGAGACATGCAGACATGACCGAGATGACTCTCCGGTCAATAACCAACAGCGGGATCTGGATACCCATGTTGGCTCCCACATGTTCCACGATGATCTCATCGGATGAACCACGATGTCAAGGACTTAATCAATCCCGTATACAATTCCCTTTGTCTGGCGGTACGATACTTGCCCGAGATTCGATCGTCGGTATCCCGATGTTCAATCTCGTTACCGGCAAGTCTCTTTACTCGTTCCGTAACACATCATCCCGTGATCAACTCCTTGATCACATTGTGCACATTATGATGATGTCCTACCGAGTGGGCCCAGAGATACCTCTCCGCTTACACGGAGTGACAAATCCCAGTCTCGATTCGTGCCAACCCAACAGACACTTTCGGAGATACCTGTAGTGCACCTTTATAGTCACCCAGTTACGTTGTGACGTTTGGTACACCCAAAGCATTCCTACGGTATCCGGGAGTTGCACAATCTCATGGTCTAAGGAAATGATACTTGACATTAGAAAAGCTTTAGCATACGAACTACACGATCTTTGTGCTATGCTTAGGATTGGGTCTTGTCCATCACATCATTCTCCTAATGATGTGATCCCGTTATCAACGACATCCAATGTCCATGGTTAGGAAACCGTAACCATCTATTGATCAACGAGCTAGTCAACTAGAGGCTTACTAGGGACATGGTGTTGTCTATGTATCCACACATGTATCTGAGTTTCCTATCAATACAATTATAGTATGGATAATAAACGATTATCATGAACAAGGAAATATAATAATAACCAATTTATTATTGCCTCTAGGGCATATTTCCAACATCCTTTGCTTTCATCACTGGTGCTATAGTTGATGTTCCGTTGACAAGTTAAAACATGCAAGAATAATAAGATTCCAGGATAATATAAGCATACACATACCCTTTTTCTCAAAACACAGCAACAAAGTGTTGTATTTTGTATTAGAAGAAAAGCAGGTAGATGGATCCCGCTGCCTAAAAGTCATTTTACTGCAGCTAGGCCAACCCAACTCTCACTCTCTCTCTCTTTTCACGGCAGCCTCTAGGCCCAACAGCCTGCCCACCTCCATTGAGCAAGCCGAGCAGAAATTCTCCCCTAACCCTAACCGGTCGAGCAACTCCAATCGACCCCTTGTCTCGTCTCTCCTTTCCCACGCCCGATCCCCTCTCACCCTCTCCTATCCCGCCTCTTACACGCGCACACACAACGCCACTAGGGAGGCCCTCGACCCCCTCGACGCTTCCCACCCACCAGAGCCACGACCTAGCTGGCCGGCGAGCCAACCTTCACCAGGCAGCTTCCCTCCGTCCCTTGTTCTCTACGCCACGGGGCGGCGGCCAACTCCTGCACCGACTCACCGAGTGTCACGAGCAGCCGCCATGGTGCGCCGTATGCCCCCCCCCCCCCCCCCGCCGCTGTCGTCGCCTCGAGCCACCTGCGCACCCTGCTTCCTCTCCTGCAGCTACCCCGACCTTCCCTCATCTGGCAGGCCACGCATCTGCTGCCGTTGCCCATCGATCGTCCGATTTGATTAGCCCTCTCTTTTCTCATTATTCCTTTGTCCGATCTGCACTCTGGTTTAATCAGCCCACTTCTTTCCTGATCTCTTCGTCACACTCTCTAGAATCCTCAATCCTTAACTTCTCCTTATTGATATCTCAGAAAATTCAAATGAGTATATAAATTGGAATAATTAGAATTAAAATAGCGATGTGAGACTATTAAATTTTCAATAGATGAATTAACCCTCAAATTGTAAACGGTGCGTGACATAGACAATGGATCAATCGGGAAGCCCACTACGTGTTATTGTTACATACGGGAAAATTCCAGTACATGAAGGTGTGTTTTTTTAGTCCAGCACGTGAATGTGCATGATGCATCGTGGGTTGAATACTGATTGCGGGTTGAATACCCAAAATTAGAAGGATTTAAAAAAGGCGCGACGATGAACCTGACGGAAACAATGCGTGATTTATTATAGTATAAAGATAAAAATCTTTCCTAATAATAAAGCAGTTAACACTTCTGGTCGTCCGTCATGGTATTTTGCAGAAAAGTTCATTAGTTTCAAAGAATTCAACTTGTTGTCCCGTTCTAAGTGAGAACGAATCGTTTTTTCGCATTTTACACAAAAGCCCCTAACTTTCATGCTAATTAACCCACGATCCACATTAAGTCACTCCGAATTGTTTTTGCCATTTTACATAAACCCCGATATATGCGTTAATCACCCCACAGTCTATTAAAATAAATATCTTTTTTTAAATAACCATATCTTTTAAACCATAACGATAGTTTTAATATATTATATATGAAAATTGATTATAAAAATGTGTAGAATATTAATATGACGTTATTTTTACACGTCAACCATTTTTAAATTCGGTTTAGGAACATATTTAAGTGTTTAAAAATATATTCATATCTTTTTAACCGTAACTCTGATTTTAACATGTTATATATGAAAATTGATTAGAAAAATGTGTAGAATATGAATATGACATTACTTTTACAAGTCAAACATTTTTTAAATTCGGTTTAGGAACATATTTGAATGTTTTAGAAAATATTCATATCTTTTAGACCGTAATTCGAATTTAACATGGTATAAAATTGATTAAAAAATCTGTACAATATTGATATGACGTTATTTTTACTCGTTAACCATTTTTAAATGACGTTTAAGTATAGATTCAAATGCTTTAGAAAATATTCATATCTTTTAAACCCTAACTTTAATTTAGCATGTTATATATGAAAATTGATTAGAAAAATGTGTATAATCTGAATATGATGTTGTTTCACATGTGGTATTTTTTCTCGTTGCAACGCACAGACTCTTTTGCTAGTAAAGATAAAGATTCGTTTGGGTGCCTCGCACCGGACGCACCGATTTGCATTTAAGGAAGCCCACACATGGACCCAGGATCCAAGAAACTCGACGTGTCATTCCTTTTTAGGCTGGTCGTAATAGTAGTATCATAGCTAGTATCATGCATGTTAACTAGACAATTTTGATGATGTGTCATAGACTTAAATGAAGAAAAGAAGGGTTTAGTATCATATCATGATAATGTATCATAATAAATGCTATGCTACTATGTGTCATGCATAACAATAAATAGAGTTCTACATGATACTAATATATGATACTATGTATTAGGGAGATAGTATTATACACTAGTATCATATGCACGATACTAGTATATGATACTCCCCATTAGGCTGCCCGTAATGAAAGTATAATAGATAGTATCATGCATGCCAACTAAGACTAGCCACAATGGATAGTAACATAGACCAGTAACAATGCCCATGTTACTACTCTATGTTAGTACTTCTATAGTGGGGAGTAACATATGTGTAGTAACATACAACACTTCATTTATTAGGCTATAGACTCATCTTGCCTTGATATGTGTGATGTTACTCATACTAGTAGTAACTAGCTATGTTACTACATACCTCTCTTTCTTCATTTATTGATTGCCACATCATCTATTTTATCTAGATATGTGTGATGTTACTGTCTATATTACTCCCAATGTGGGTAGTCTAAGCAATTTAGATGATGTGACATAGGATTAAATGAAGAAAGAGATGTTTGAGTATCATATTATGATACTGTTTCATATTAAATGATGTGCTACTTTGTGTCATGCATGGCAATAAATGTAATCCTCTATGATACTAACATATGATACTATACATTACAGATGTAGTATCATAAACTAGTATCATATGCATGATACTAGTATATGATACTCTCCATTACAAGCAGCCTTAGGCTGTTTGTAATGGGTAATATCATAAGTTAGTATCATGCATATGATACTAGTGTGTGATACTACCCCTCTAATGCATAGTTTCATAGATGACTTTATTTATTGCCATGCATGACACATAGTAGCATTGCATTTATTATGATACAGTATCATGATACTACCTTCGTCACGGTTTAGAAGGCGCGCTTGGAAATTCTCTAGGACCTAGGTGGTTATCTATTGGTTGTGAGATGAGCTAAAAAATAGCATTCACACTACGCATGCATATAGAAATAGTATATCGGAGTACTAATTAGCTACTAGAAATAAATACAATGCGCCCTAAACCTTGTCTATTATGGAAACGCACGTAAATTTAACTGTGCCTTCTAAACTGTGACGGAGGGAGTATGATACTCAACCATCTCTTTCTTCATTTAATGTTATGCCACATCATAAAAAATGCCTACTTGGCATGCATGATACTCCCTCCTTTCATCTATATAGGGCCTAGTGCGTTTTTCGAGGCTAATTTTGACCAAATATTAGAGTAATAATATATGACATGCAACTTACACAAAGCACATCGTTAAATTCGTGCGTGAAAGGAGCTTTCAATGATATAATTTTCACGTTGTGCATGTCATGTATTATTAATCTTGTCAATAGTCAAAGACGATCTTAAAAAACGCATTAGACCCTATATTGATGGAAGGAGGGAGTACTAGTTATGATACTTCCATTACGACTAGCCTTACAACCAGTCTTACGTTCTGGCGGGCCACACCTCCACTGCAGCCAATCATCGCGTGCCACGTTTTTGTCGGTATTGCTATGTGTACCCGGGAGGTGTACACGCAGTAAGAGGACACCAAACCCTAGCCTTTTTTGCTCTCCCACTGCTCGCCCCTCCTGCTCGGCTGCTGCTTCCCCACACCGCCCAGGTAGCTCCACCGCCGGTGGCTCGCTATACCCACCACCTCCGCCGCTTCCTTCTCGTGCAGGGGAGGTGCAGAACACCCTAGATCTCTCCCGCGAGCGCGCATGGCTTCCTCCTCCGATGAGCAGCCCAAGCCGCCCGAGCCTCCCGCGGCCGCCGTGGCTGTGGCCACCGCCGCGCCGCAGTCCCACGCAGACTGGGCCGCCTCGATGCAGGCGTTCTACGCCTCCGGGGGGCATCCCTACGCCGCCTGGCCCGCGCAGGTACGAGATTGTCCAATTTTGGGCTGGGCGAGGAGGGGAAAGGCCGGGGTGTTTGACTAGGTTGTTGCTTTTCCTCTGATTCAGCAGCTGATGGCGGCGGCGGCGGCCTCAGGGACATCGTACGGCGCGCCGGTGCAGTTCCCCATGTACCACCCGGGGGCCGCGATGGCGTACTACGCCCACGCGTCCATGGCCGCGGTGAGTGCACAAGTCTCCGTTTCTAGTCGGTTTCATGCTCAATCGGGGGAATTGGACTTGGATTTGGCGGGATTTTTGGTGGTGAAATCGTTGCCTCTGCGCAGGGTGTTCCTTACCCGACTGCTGAAGCTGTTGCTGCTGCCGCAGCTGCGCCAGTTGTGGCAGAAGGAAAGGGCAAGGCTAAGGGCGGTGACGTGTCTCCTGAGAAGGGCAGTTCTGCTGCGCCCTCTGGCGACGACGCTTCGCAGAGGTACTTTTTTGTTCTCCCTCACCTATCTGTTAATGTAGTTTAAAAAAATTATTTAGGATTTAAATTTTCTTGTGCAGCTGTGGGAGCGGCAGTGACGAGTCTTCAGACACGAGAGATTATGACACTGACCAAAAGGTACAGAAGAACTTGCTGTGACGCAAGGGCGCATTTTAAAGTTGCTTGTTTTTTTGCAATTACTATGTTTATGACTTTATTATGTGGTTTATATTGGCTCTCTTCAGGATTCGTCTGCACCTAAGAAGAGGAAATCTGGTAATACCTCAGCGGAAGGTGGGTCATCGGATGCTCAACTATTTGGTAGCTTCAGTTGTTCCTTTAGAAGATTGAATAATTACATTGGTATTTGCCAGGTGAACCGTCTCAAGCTGCTGCTGTTCCATATGCTGCTGTCGAGTCACCGTATCAGTTGAAGGGGAGGTCTGCCTCAAAGCTTCCAGTTTCTGCGCCTGGGCGGGCAGCACTTCCCAATGCCACGCCAAATCTGAACATAGGGATTGATCTTTGGAGTGCTTCTCAATCCTTAGCTGTGATCCCAGTGCAGGGGGAAGCAAATCCTGGCTTGGCGCTTGCCCGATGTGATGGTGTTGGTCAGCTGGTATGGAGATTCTTTTTTTCTAATTTTTATGGCAGCATCCAGAAAGTGATTTTTTGATGTGCGCCTGTTTTGGAATGCCTCGAAAGTCACGGCGTGAATGGTTTTTGTCTTACAATACATGTTTAAAGACCATGTTTCTGGGAATAAAATTCTATGAGACCAGGTCTCACGGGCCAGCATGTGAGACCCGTCCCGATGGATGACATGTCACGATGCCAATCCCAAAGCACGTGTAATCCCACTTTGCCTAATTACATTACACATTCCCGACTCCAATCATGTATACGTATCTAACGTGTTGTATGGGATACCTACAACTCGCACCCCATGAGCTAGGGCTCACATGCTGCTCTCATGCATGGCGGCGCCGGATGACCTCATCGCTGGCTGCTGCACGGTACTACGCAACCAAGACTTGTCGTCGATGGCCACGCCGAACCACCTCGCTAGCGGCCGCGTGGCTTCATGCTACCACGACTCCTAGCCATGGTCGCCCCAAAGGATCTCATTGCCGGTGGTTGTGTGGCACGATCCTATGATGACTTATTGTCCATGGCCGTATTGAAAGACCTCGCCGCCGGTAGACGCGTAGTGGTAACCGTGCGACAAGATGCATCCAGCTGCTATGTGACGCCGCACTCGTCCAAGACGTTGGACTCCCGGCCGGTGGTTCTAGTGTCAGCTAATTAACATGCCTTGTTCGTCTAGGACTCTTCCACTCCCGGTGAGTGATCCATGCAAAGTTAGGCTGGTTGAGCGAGTACAGTAGTTCGCTGGCTAAACCAATCTTCAGATAGCTCATACTGAAACTTGAAAGTAATTAATCTACTAACTATGAAGGTTATATACAACTCCAAAGCCAAGAAGAACATATGGTGGTCGTGCACCAACACATCGCCGCGCTTGCAGCAGGAAAGGAATGTGTTGATGACGAGCAGCTGCATACGTCTTGGCACCCAGCCGGCGTTGAGGAGTTAGTCCCGCCCTCGGCGAGGACGTCTTGGTGCGTGACCACCATCAACAAGGAGTCGTCTTCCAGCATAGCCGCCATCGACGAGGTCTCCACCCAGCCACCGGCATTGGCGTCTTGGCGCGTGACCAACGTAAAGTCCGCCCAGCCAGCAACGCCGGTGGCGAGGTCTTCCAGCGTGGCCACTGACAGGAAGTCTCCACAGGGCCGTCTCGCGCGGATACTGGTGACGAGATCATTCGGCACGACCATGGACGAGTAGTTGTCAATGTGTCGTTCCGAGCGGCCACAGGCGATGAAGTCCTTTTGCTTGGCCGTCATCAACGAGAGCGAGAACAAGCAAATCCTAAATCGCTGTGTACTTGTGTACGTATACGTACCTGTTCAAGCGTAGGAATTGCATTCAGGAATTTGGTAATTAATGGGCAAAGTGGGAGTAGCTCTTTAAGATTGTGAATGCCACGTATCATTCATCGGGGCGGACCTCACGTGCTGGCCTGTGAGACCTGGTCTCACAGATTTTTTTTCCATGTTTCTGTGTTACTTATCTGATTCTACTGCTCTTAATCATTCCTATTTTGGCAGGATGAGCGTGAAATTAAGAGGGAGAGGCGAAAACAATCTAATAGGGAGTCTGCGAGGAGATCAAGGTTACGCAAGCAGGTAGTAATGGAACTATTACACCTCATTGCAAAAATACATGTGAACAATAAATGCTGCTGCTTCTCTTCATTTCTTAATTTGTATCAATTATGATGGTACTAGTGATGAACCTGGTAAACACTTATTTTTACCGTGAAAGGAACTTGGAGACTTAAACTATGATATTGCAGTTTTATGCCAAAAATTACTGTACCCAGGTTTCCCTACTGTTGGTATTGTTAAGCATATTGAAAACATGAGCAGTTGCACAGTGTGATAACTCTTCGGCAGCAGCAGTCACACATGCCTGCAGTGGCATGCAGAAGAGATAGGGAGCAATTAGTTTGTCGGATAGGGGATTAGCAGTATGCTAACCTTATCTTTTCTCTATTATCCTTTAGCTCTGTTTTTTATCTGTGTTATATCTGCCATCTCTCTATTCAGCAAATGGCTTAAGAAAGTTCCAGATCCACTATGTACCTCTCTCCTGAATCTCTTGTCCCTGCCAAGTGAATTTCATTGCTTAGCATTTGTCCTCAAATCATCACTGTTCGACGTCTCTGATGGTTGTTCAAACCTGCAGTGTACTAGTGCATATCATAATACTCCCTCCGTTCCATATATATAGGACTAATTTTCTATACTCCCGGGAGTATGTACTCCCATCTTCAATATACCCTGTAGACGCATTAATTATACCTCTTTATCATTCTCAATATACTTCATTAAATATTCTAGGATACCCCAATACGAGTTTTGTGGAAAAAAAATATCATTTTTGACGTACTTTTTGCAATATACCTTTTTCACATACGAACAAATCAGTATATATGTAAACCTTTCAAAATATGTAGACTCACATAATTTTTTTCATGAAAATCATTTTAAGGTATCTAGTAGTTAATAATGAAGTATATTAAAAATAATAAAGAGGTATAAAAGATTCATCTATGTGGTATATGAGGAGCGGGAGTACGTACTCTCAGGAGTATACAACTATTTTCCTATATATATATATGTAATATATATATATATATACATATGTATATATACTTAATACTAAGTCAAACTATACAAAGTTTGACCAAGTTTATAGAGAAAAATATCTACATCTAGAATATCATTTTTGACACTATTAGATACATCATGAGACGCATATTCATATTATATATATTTGATACTGTAGATATAAATAGTTTTTTCGATTAACTTGGTTGAACTTTGAAAGTTTGAGTTTTAAAAATATATGTATGCACTACATTATGGAACGGACGGAGTATGATTTAGCTTTATTGTGTATTTTCGAAAATCGGTTTCAGCATACCACGTTCAAAATTCAGTAAAGTAGAAGTAGCATATGTAACAGCCCCCCCCTTTTTTAGGTTTGGTATTCACCTCTACGGAGGAAGCATACAGAACCACAAAGAGGATGGATATGCATCATGCATTCATCATTTTAGTTAACTGTCAAGTTAAATCTAACAGTGGATTAGGGAGTTAGATGAGGAACCTGCAAAAAAACTACCTTCTCAACTGGATGCTGCCATATTACTGGCAGGAGGGATTTAGTGCGCCATCTCGCTGTCGGAGGCCACAGGAAGGATTTGGCATGATCTCACCTCCTCACCAGATGCTGCCTTGTTGCAGTTGAATGGTCACAGCTCACCACGAGCCACCAGTTGATGGATCACATCATCTCGAGCGCGGAATCTTATTAGTGGATCAGAAGACTATGGTGACCCGTAGATCTTCAGATGTTGATTTGCAGAGCAGGGCCGGAATGCGGGGATTGCATTCTTCAAAAAGTATCGTATCTTCTTTCCCTAGGGAGAAAGCAGAAACCAGTCAAGTAATGATATGCACATGCAGACATGCTAGTGTTTGGCCTCTAGGTGGGCTTGACTTTTGTCACCTGAATCACCGGGCTATTCCTTATGCATTGCAAAGCCCAGTAGTTCAATAAATGTGGGTTGCTTAATATATAATTTGTATTCTGGTTATGCTAGTTTCTTGTACTTGGAAAATAAGCTGAATACTACATATCAAATCAGGCAATTTTCTTACAACTGCAGGCATACCAGTTTTTGACTGGGCTGCCTATCCTTCCCACACATTTTGAAATGTTTGTTGTACTGAAACTCAGTCAAATTTGCCGTCAAAATTGCCTTCCAGGAAAGACACCAGTTGTGACAGCTGCATAAGCCACACCTTCTGTTTTGTAAGCGGAATACTGAAGTGAGTAGATGCAGAACGAATATTGAACATTCATGTTATTTTGCACTTCTAGTAAAAGAAATGGCCCACAAATGTGCAATTACCCCCTTAAATTTTTTGGTTTGCTTAACCACCTGAGCTTCCAACACTTGGCACTTCATCCTTTGAGGTTGTTTTGGGAGTGGTTTCAACATCGTGGCCATCATGTAACTGAAATCGGTCGCAGGGGGAAGTTCTGGGTGGTAAGAGCATCTACAACTGGAATGGGATTATTTGGCCCCTTATAACTTGGACGCGTCCAGATGGTGTCTGCGCTTGTCCGTTTTGAACTCTCATTTGTCCGTGCACGCAGCCATGTCGCCCAAATGGGTGAAGAGTTGACACTCATAATATCTCAGAAGGGTAAAGCGGACTCAAAACTATTGGCGATAGTTGCATATTTGCTATATATTTCACCTCTAGAATTTGGTCCAGGCAGCTAAATTTTTGTTGATTTCTTACTTGCATGTTTCCATTGATGAGGTGTGCATGCAACCGCAGTAGAAGAAATTTAGAGATGACACCAGGAATTTTGTTGTAAAACATAATTCAAACTCTGAAAATCAGCTTCATAAAACTATAATCTATCCCTTTGAAATTTTGTTGATGGGGTAAGGTGCTGACCATCTCTTTTCTACTCTCCTCTGGAATGCCATCACACACAGCCATGAATAGTATGACTAAGCAGAGCTGTACATAGTGACTTGCTGGGACATAAAATTACTATTCCCTTTGAATCCTTTGCGGTGGCATCTTAGTACTTACATTTGCAATAAAGGTCCTAATTATAAGTAATCCTTTTGCATTGACATGATTCTTTCCACTGTTTATCAGCAAGAGTGCGAGGAATTATCCAGGAAGGTTGCTGAGCTGACAACTGAGAACAACGCCCTCAGAACTGAGCTTGACCAGCTTAAGAAGGCCTGTGAAGATATGGAAGCACAGAATGCACAACTAATGGTGAGCACATGGCACTCCGCCCATACTTTGCCATATGTACATATGAGGAATGCCAATTTCATTCTTGGTAGTACTTGCCCTGATGGTATTCTAACTCTGAATGGTGAAATGATTCAGTCTCAGGAACCTGCTGCAGTCACAACCACACTGGGCATGAGCATCGCAGCGCCCAAAGTGCAGCAGCACGATGATGAGGGTAAACTTCATAAGAAGGCTAATAATAACAGCAACGGGAAGTACGTAGGTGGCAGCCACAAACTGGAGGCTAACCCTAGGTGAGAGACCCCACGAGGGAGTGACAGAGATGAGATGTGGTGTTCCTTTATCTAACCACAACACCCATCATCGATTCAAGGTGCTTTTAGCAGATGATGTTTTAGTTCACTTCTCACAGCTCACCGGGGGCCCTGTAGAGTTGCCCCGTCGCAGCCATGTATTATTTATGGCTCGTTGCCGAGAAGAATGTGTAAACTGATTGGTGTACTAGAGCTTAGAAATTTTATGTTTGCTAACTTTTCATGAGGATTCATATAACCTGCCAATTTGATGGCCTGATCGGTTGATCATATGCGTAACAAATAACCTTTACACTACGTCTGACACTTCCTCTAACAAGTTCTTTTTTTGAGGGGAAATGCCCTTGGGCACACTTTATTGTTTTCAAATAATAGTTACATCGAAGATGATGTGTGGAAGAAAAAAGCTAGGAGGATCACCGTCCTCAAAAACTACTCCCTCCGTTCCCAAGTATTTGTTTTTCTAGACATTTCAAATGGTTATAACATACGAATATATGTAGACATATTTTAGAATGTGTATTCACTCATTTTGCTTCGTATGTAGTCATTTGTTGAAATCATTAGAAAGACAAATATTTGAGAATGAAGGGAGTACAACTTTAGAATCATAAACATGCTTAGCTAAATTATGTTTGACCCTATTGGTGTTACTAGGATGGTGCTGAAAGCTAACTGTACCTAGTCTTGTTGCTTGCTGGAAACAATCTACAAGTGGCCACCTAGTCTTGTTGCTTGCTGGAAACAATCTGCAAGTATGGCCACGGACAGTGCTGAAAGCTAACTGTACCTAGTCTTTGCTCGCTGGAAACAATCTGCAAGTATTGCCGTGGCCGAGCTCAAAACTTCATTCATACTAGTCCAAGCTTGAATTAATTCCAGTGAGACTCCATGATAACATTGCATCCTATATTTTCAAGCATTTTGCACAACTATTATTTCAGCTGTGCTAGCATCATACGCATTATTCAGAAGCCATGAGCCACCTGCTACTGCCTTGCTTGCAATTTCGAATCACTGCTGTTGCTCCCGACCCATCATGAAAAAAAGATGCGTCCACGTTCATTTTGTACTCCCTCCGTTTTTAAATATAAGTCTTTTTAAAGATTTCAATAAATGACTATATATGAAACAAAATAAATAAATCAACACTCTAAAATATGTCTATATACATCCATATGTAGTCTTTTATTAGAATCTCTATAAAGACTTACATTTAGGAACGGAGGGAGTAGCTATCAGCCGAAGGTTTCTGCAATGATAGTCCACGTTCATCTTGTAGCTGTATGTGGCTGTATAATGCTCTGAGCAGCTGTAAAGTTTGATTTGATTGCGTCGATAGAGAATGTTGTCCTGCCAGGCGAAGCCACTGGGTGTTCTTTCATAAATTCTCTCTGCCACCGTATATACCAAGCGTTTATGACAACCGATTCTGCAACACCAAGGTTTGGAAGAATTAGTCTAGCACATATACTCGTGCGTTGCAACGGAAAAAACAATTGAAATGTCTACCAAAACACTCATCAATGTGACACTATAATATCCAAACGACACAAGCTGGCGGCAACCGGAAGGTGCATGCCGAGGTCTAGTAGAAATGCACATTAGTCCAGCATTAAAAATCCTGGTAAACGTGGATATTTTTGGTACGATTGTTGTTTGACAGTTTATTGAGACCATCCATGAATAAATCAAAGTTGAACAAAACCTAGACTGAAAACTACTTCATCGGTTCATCCCTTTTAGTTTCTTGGGGCTATCTCAAGAATTTGAACCAGCCCACTGTCCAATCTACGCACTTTTTTTTCTCTTGAAAAAATAGATTAGCTGTGTTAAAAAAAATGGATGAACTGGCTTACAGCAACAACCCCAGCGCATGCACGCGCGCCCCTCGCTGAAGCTTCTTGGGAATTCAAAAATAACGCTCACAACTCTGTCCGAGATTCGTCAAAAAGGAAAAATCCGTTTGGGATTTTTTAGAAGGAAAAATCGAGCAATATAGTTTAATGAGCGGAATTGATCTCGCACTAGAGCTCACGTGTGTGCACACCCGCGCATGCATGCACGATCTGATCCATTTCTCTTTTTTTCCCCGCTGTTCCTGCATGCAACGCTGACTTAGTTCCTAAGGATCCCATTTAATTAGCTAGCCAAATCAGCCAAATCAGCAGTCGTGCATGTCCCTTCTTCGGGACGAGACTTGCCTGCTCCCCTCCCGTGTGCCCATCCGTACTCCCGCATATGTGGCTTGATTTGATTGGAACAAAATAAGGTCCGGCCCCATCCTTTTAAAATCAGAAGGGGAGATGATTAGATTAGAAAGAAAAAAGAAAAAAAAAACCGTTGGATGAGGTGGGAGCACGGATGGGAGCATGGGAAGGGAGCAGGCAAGCCGGACCCCCTTCTTCGTACCATCCGTCAGCCATGTTCATTACTCCATCCCATCTAAATTAGGAGGGCAGCCCACAAATCCATTTATAGCATCCGCATGTCCTTCCTAAATTAAGAGTTTTTCTCGATTTAATTGAAACTTGCATCAACCAACTGAGAGGGGGTTTTCAAGCGGTAGCTCAGCAAGGAGGCGCAAGGAGGCCCGGTGAGTGACTAGGAGTAGCAGAGGTGTCAAAGTTGAGGAAGAACGCCGACAACAGTAGCGATGAAGACGTGGTCGATCCAGTTGATGTAGTGGCATAGAACTCGACCTCGTGGCCGGGGAGGAAGCATCAGACGGCGTCGGTGCTCCTGGCGCAGTCCTAGGTGGCGGGGAGGTCGTAGAGTGCGCGTGCAGAGGAGCAGGGACGGAGCCAGGAATTTGACATGGTGATGTAGGGTAGAACCCTAATCGCCTGATCTTTCACGAAAGGAGCGGATCCCGCGATGAACACGAAGAACACGGGAAAATCACTAAAACAACACAAGATAGTCACACATGTGCTAGATCCTCAAATACATAAGAGTTCACATGGTACATGATTAACTAGGGACGATACAAGGGTAGCCGGTCTTCTCTGTGAGGAGGTCTTGATGTTCTTGTCCGCGAGGAGGTCTTGAATCCAAAGGGATCTTCTCCGAAGAGGCCGCGGTCTCTCTCGAGGAGTAGATCCGATGTGGATGAGCAATGCTCTATCTCTCAAATGAGCTAAACCAATGCTAACCCTAGCTAGAAGGAATAGGAGGGCTATATATAGTCTAAGTGCAAATGGGGGCGAAAGTAGGGGTACATGGGCCTCGGGCCCGAAACTGGACACAGCCAGGTACCAGACGTCCGCCGAGGACTGGTCGTTCGGTGTCTCATGAGCGTTCGGTCGTCCGGTCTCTTCGGACGTCCGCTGGATTCGTTCTGTGATGGGGGTGCCGGACGTCCGGTAGCTCCGGACTTCCGCTGATGTTGGCTCGGGTGCGGTCGCGTTGGTCGTCCGGTCGGGGCCGGACGTCCGCTCCTTTGCCTCGGGTGCAGGGGCACCGGTCGGGACCGGACGTCCGCTCGCTGGGGCTCGGCTGATGCTTCAGGCGCCGGACGTCCGGTCCCGGCCGGTCGTCCGGTGGCTGGGACCTTTCCTGCACCCCTTCTTCTTCATCTCTGTCTTCACGTCCATCTTCCTCTCCTTCTTCTCCTCGCTCCTTAGCTTCTCCTTGATACATGAGTATGCACAATGTGTCCATATGAGGTAGTAGCCATGTCTCATGTGCATCGAAGTGGAATTGTGAGAGGAGAGATGTCACCTCGGTTTCAAGAGCTCTTGCGCGTGCTCGTGTCATGGGTCCGAGTGGTGTCGTAGGAGATGTAGTTGGGTCCATGGGGATGACCTTGGGATGCTCCGCATCATCTCCCCTCCCTTGGGGAAGATCCGTCCTCGGATCAAATTCTTCATCACCATGGAAGGGGGAGAGATCTTTGATGTTGAAGATGTCGCTCACGTTGTACTTGTCGCGCAGGATGTCAATCTTGTAAGCGTTGTCGTTGTAGCGTGCGAGCACCTTGAAGGGTCCATCCACTCATGGTCGAAGTTTGGACTTGCGTTCTTGTGGAAAGCGGTCCTTGCGAAGGTGTAGCCACACGAGGTCTCTGAAGTTCAATACCATAGGTTGCTTGTTGAAGTTGAGCTTGGTCACAAGGCGTTGAACTTGGTGCTCGATGATGTTTCTTGTATCTTCATGCACCTTCTTGAGATGTGTCGCTCATGCACTTGTGTCCAAATTGATGCGCTCTTGGAGTGGTAGAGGAAGAATGTCCAATGGTGACAATGGGTTGAATCCGTAGACGACCTCGAAGGGGGACTTGCCGGTTGTTGAGTGTCTTGCTCGGTTGTAGGCGAACTCGGCGATAGGTAGGCACTCCTCCCACTCCTTGATGTTCTTCTTGATGAGTACTCGAAGTAGAGCGGAGAGTGTGCGGGTGATAACTTCCGTTTGGCCATCGGTTTGTGGATGATACGCCGTGGAGAAGAGTAGCTTGATTCCGAGCTTGGCGCATAGTGTCTTCCAAAGTAGCTAAGGAACTTGACGTCGCTGTCCGAGACGATCGTTTTTGGCACTCCATGTAGACGCAATATTTCCCTACAAAAGAGATTGGCAACATGTGAAGCATCATCTATCTTGTTGCAAGGAATGAAATGTGCCATCTTGGAGAAACGGTCCACAACGACTGTGACGCCCCAAGACCGGAGCTTCAGACGCCTTCCTTTTATCTTGTTGTCGTTGTGTGTTTGAACTGTTTGTTGCCTTGATCGGATCAGTGTCATTGTCATATTTTGCTTCTTGCATCATGTTCATCTTTTGGTTTATTGCATTGCCATGCCCATCACTGTCATGTTGCATTTGTGCCTCTTGTATTTTTGCATTCTCATAATCATCATGTGCATTGTCATATTCATGCATGTCACTTTGTTGGATGCTCCATGTATGATCATGCATCATCACCTCCCCTTCCTTCTTCTTTCTTTCATTTTGACAAGTGACCTTTTCCCCTCCTCGAGAAATGTTCATTCTTTTCCGGATGCTAGTTCACTATGCCTAAACCCTCTCTGTCAAATTTAAGATCCTTTGGAGTTGTTTTGGTTAGGTTCAAAAATGCCTCAAGTTTGAATCATATTCAAACTTGTTTTATTTTTCTACCCCTAAAAATGTCCAAACCAATTTTATCAAATAGAGCTCATTTTCAGGATCATGAGAATATTTTTATATTTCTCTAGATCCTCTCCTTTACCCCCTGCTCTTTCCTTTTTGTATTTCTGTCTGAAGAAATGTAAAAGAAAAGTAATAGCAGTAGCAGCGCCAGGCCGGCCAACCAACAGCCTGGCATGCTGCCAGCCGGGCCTTCCCTGCGGCCCACCTAGGCCCAGCCTCCAGTGGCCCAAGGCCCAGCGCCGACGCTGGTAACCCTAGCCGATCCCCACGCGCACTCTTTCTCCTCGACCCCTCCTCCTCGTTCCTCCTCCCGCCGCCACTCTCACCACGCGCGCATCGGGACAGGGAGAGGAGCTCCCCTCGACGCCCAATCCCCTCGTCGCCTCCACCGCGAGACCCTCGCGCCCTGCTGCCCCGTCGTCCTCGCGCAACCACATGACAGCCGGAGTGCCGCCTCCCACGCTCCCCCCTCCTCCCGCCGCGCCATGGAGCTCCGCCACCTCCTCTCGCGTTGCGTGCACCCCTTCCACTGTCGCCCTCGCCTTCCTGCCATGGCCACGGCTCCCCGCCGAGCCGCCCCTTGCCGTCTCCGGCCAACTTCACGAGCGCCGCCATCCACACCTCGCCGCTGCTGTGATCTGCTCCGCCCTGAGCGCCTCCTCTACCTCGACGTCGAGCCGAACCGGGAACCGCTCCGCTCCTCGCTGGACCCCGCTCACCGGCGTCCCATTCCTGTCCGGATCCAGAGGACCCCCGTCGCCGTTGCTGTCCCTGTGATGTTGCTGCCTTCTGTCGAGCACGAGCTCGATCCCCTGCTTCCATGCATCGAAGGGACGAGGCCCGTTGACCACTCCTGGGCTGGCAGCGCCTCCAGATCCTCCCGTGTCCCAGCTTCGCATCCACAGCCGACCTCTCCTTGAGCCCCTATCGCCACTGCAACCCTTGTTGCTCCTCTGCTGGAGGCCAGCACCACCCTCGATGCCTGGCAAGATGCACCCTGGGTTTTGCCAAGACCCTACGTTGGACCTTGTGGACGACTACAGAACCTGAGACCAGGATTTTCGCCAAGTCCCTCGACGACAAGTGCATGACTATGCGGATTGTACCAAGTACCCCTTCGTTTCGTCGAGACCGGCAAGTCTGAAGACCGCATGTACCTTTACCGTTGCCAAGTACCTATCGAATCCGACAAGTACCCCGATGGCATGTGTACCACTACGCTCGAAGACCTTGGATGTGCCAAGTTCCTGTACCGATGACTTGAACATCTACGAAAACGTGTACCTCTACCGCCGCCTTCAGAAACGCCAAGTACCCCGACGCCCGATGCCTAGAACGACTACCGTTGTTGTGGATCCGACAAGACCAAGTGTATGACTACCGTCGACATGGATTCGTCAAGTACCTCTCCAAAAAACGGAACATGTACCACTCCGTCAAGTCCAACAACGAATGTGTACAACTATCGGCGACCCCAAACGACCACGAAACGTGAACCTCTACTTCCCCTCCAAAACGTGTCCCACTACCGTCGTCGAGATCGCGAGAACCTCTACCGTCGACCCTAGAGCATGCAAGAACGACTACTTTCACTACCGCCGTTGCGAGAACGCCTACCTCCCTCTACGAACGAGAACCGTCCCCTTTGCACGCTCAGAAGGTATAACCCCGGGACGAAGCCCGTGGACCGAATGCATGTGTTGTATGAGATGCATGGTTGGTTGTTGTATTCGCGCGTGAACCTTAGTTGTTCCTCCTCGTTGCCATGCCGTCGACACGTGGGAACCCGGTAACCGGGAGCACCCCACCGTTCTTCGCATGACACGCTCCCGTCACACTTGTTCTTTTCCACCGGTATCTCAATCGAGTTTTCGGAACCGGAACGTTGCCGTGGCACCGTTTCCGTTATCGTCGCCGTGGCACCCTTTCTTTCCGCCACGATGACAAATGCTCCATATAATGCTCTTATCAACATTTTCTTTAAAACTTGCATAATTTTGCACATGTCATCCGCATCATGGTAACAACATCAAGGATGTTTAAAATTGTTGTCTGCTTTAAATTGCTAATTGCATATGGGGTTTTACCGGAATTGTTGTTTGGCGTTCCGGCCTCATTTAAACTTGCCTAAATAGATAATTTCCTTATGCTCTCCTCTTGCCATGTTTAGCAACATTTAATATTGTTGAGTACCTAAACGAGATCGAACTAAATAACTTGAATGTGGTGTTCCGTCAATATGCAACTCATTGCATATTGAGCTCCACTTAATTTGTAGGATTGTTTGTGCATTTTGCCATGCCATGCCTCATTAAACCGACATGCATCATACTTGGTTGTGCATCATGCCATGTTCATGTGTTGGTTGTTTACTATGTTGTGTGCTTCTTTCTGGTGTTGCTTCTTCGGGTTGGTTCCGATAACGTCGTGTTTGTGAGGATCCGTTCGACTACGTCCGTTTGTCTTCTTCATGGACTCGTTCTTCTTCCTTGCGGGATCTCAGGCAAGATGACCATACCCTCGAAATCACTTCTATCTTTGCTTACTAGTTGCTCGCTCTATTGCTATGCCTATGCTGCGATACCTACCACTTGCTTTATCATGCCTCCCATATTGCCATGTCAAGCCTCTAACCCACCTTGTCCTAGCAAACTGTTGTTTGGCTATGTTACCGCTTTGCTCAGCCCCTCTTATAGCGTTGTTAGTTGCAGGTGGAGATTGGAGTTTGTTCCATGTTGGAACATGGATATTTTGTTGGGATATCACAATATCTCTTATTTAATTAATGCATCTATATACTTGGTAAAGGGTGGATGGCTCGGCCTTATGCCTGGTGTTTTGTTCCACTCTTGCCTCCCTAGTTTCCGTCATATCGGTGTTGTGTTCCCGGATTTTGCGTTCCTTACGCGGTTGGGTTATAATGGGAACCCCTTGACAGTTCGCCTTGAATAAAAATCCTCCAGCAATGCCCAACCTTGGTTTTACCATTTGCCACCTAGCCTTTTTTCCCTTGGGAGTTGCTCTCTCGAGGGTCATCTTTATTTTAACCCCCCTGGGCCAGTGCTCCTCTAAGTGTTGGTCCAACCTGTCAGCCGCCGGTGGCCACCAGGGGCAACTCTAGGTTGGCCTACCGGAAGTTTGGACAATCCGGTGTGCCCTGAGAACGAGATATGTGCAGCTCATATCGGGATTTGTCGGCACATTCGGGTGACTTTGCTGGTCTTGTTTTACCATTGTCGAAATGTCTTATAACCGGGATTTCGAGACTAATCGAGTCTGCTCGGGAGAAGGAATATCCTTTGTTGACCGTGAGAGCTTGTGATGGGCTAAGTTGGGACACCCCTGCAGGGTTTTGAACTTTCGAAAGCCGCGCCCGCGGTTATGTGCAGATGGGAATTTGTTAATGTCCGGTTGTAGAAAACCTGAAACTTATCTTAATTAAAATGCATCAACCGCGTGTGTAGCCATGATGGTCTCTTCTCAGCGGAGTCCGAGAAGTGAACACGGTGTTGGAGTTATGCTTGAACGTAAGTAGTTCCAGGATCACTTCTTGATCATAGATTCTCAAACGTGCTTTGCCTTCTCTTCTCGCTCTCTTTTGCTTAAGTTAGCCACCATATATGCTAGTGCTTGCTGCAGCTCCACCTCATACCTTTTCCCTACCCATAAGCTTAAATAGTCTTGATCGCGAGGGTGTGAGATTGCTGAGTCCCCGTGACTCACAGTTTACTTCCAAAACCAGTTTGCAGGTGCCGATGAAACCATGCAGGTGACTCAATCGAGCTTAAGGAGGAGCTTGATGAAGATCGTGTTCGCTGTTGTAACGCCCTCGATGAGGCTATATCTCCCATGTGTCGAAGTACGACTTAGAGGCATAACCGCATTGAAAGCAATGTCGCAAGTGAGGTAATCGTCGCAAACAACCCATGTAATACAATAAGGGAAAAGATACATAGTTGGCTTACAATCGCCACTTCACACAATACATGAATAAAGCATTACATTCATCCAAATACACTCAAGGTCCGACTACGGAACCAAAATAAAAGAAGACTACCCCAAATGCTACACAGATCCCCGATCGGCCCCAACTGGGCTCCACTACTGATCAACTAGAATGAAACAACACAAAGGACAAGATCTTCATCGAGCTCCTCCTTGAGCTTGGTTGCGTCACCTGCACGGTTCAACGGCACCTACAAGCTGGTTTTGGAAGTATCTGTGAGTCACGGGGACTCAGCAATCTCGCACCCTCGCGATCAAGACTATTTAAGATTATGGGTAAGGTAAAAGGTATGAGGTGGAGCTGCAGCAAGCGACTAGCATATATGGTGGCTAAACATACGCAAATGAGAGCGAGAAGAGAAGGCAAGGCATGGTCGATAAAACTATGATCAAGAAGTGATCCTAGAACAACCTACGTCAAGCATAACTCCAACACCGTGTTCACTTCCCGAACTCCGCCGAGAAGAGACCATCACGGTTACACACGCGGTTGATGTATTTTAATTAAGATAAACTTCAGGTTTTCTACAACCGGACATTAACAAATTCCCATCTGCCCATAACCGCGGGCACGACTTTCGAAAGTTCAAATCCCTGCAGGGGTGTCCCAACTTAACCCATCACAAGCTCTCATGGTCAACGAAGGATATTCCTTCTCCCAAGACAATCCGATCAGGCTCGGCATCCAGGTTACAATACATCCTCGACAATGGTAAAACAAGTTCAACAACACCGCCTGAATGTGCCGACAAATCCCGATAGGAGCTGCACATATCTCGTTCTCAGGGCACACTCAGATGAGCTCTCCATACAACTAAAACCAAACCTCGAGTTTCCCCGAGGGGGCGCTGCATAGGGCTCTAGTTTGGACCAACACTCAGAGGAGCACTGGCCCGGGGGGGGGGGTTAAATAAAGATGACCCTTGAGTCTGCAGAACCCAAGGGAAATAAAAGGCTAGGTGGCGAATGGTAAAACCAATGTTGGGCATTGCTGGAGGATTTTTATTCAAGGCGAACTGTCAAGGGGTTCCATTATAACCCAACCGTGTAAGGAACGCAAAATCCGGGAACATAACACCGATATGACGGAAACTAGGGCGGCAAGAGTGGAACAAAACACTAGGCATAAGGCCGAGCCTTCCACCCTTTACCAAGTATATAGATGCGTTAATTAAATAAGAGATATTGTGATATCCCAACAAAATATCCATGTTCCAACATGGAACAAACTCCAATCTTCACCTGCAACTAACAACGCTATAAGAGGGGCTGAGCAAAGTGGTAACATAGCCAAACAATGGTTTGCTAGGACAAGGTGGGTTAGAGGCTTGTTTCAACAATATGGGAGGCATGATAAGCAAGTGGTAGGCATCGCAACATAGGCATATCAAAAGAGCGAGCAACTAGCAAGCAAAGATAGAAGTGATTTCGAGGGTATGGTCATCTTGCCTGAGATCCCACAAGGAAGAAGAACGAGTCCATGAAGAAGACAAACGGACGTAGTTGAACGAGTCCTCACAAACACGACGTTAACGGAACTAACCCGAAGAAGCAACACCGGAAAGAAGCAAACAACATGGTAAACAAGCATCACATAAGCATGGCATGATGCGCAAACAAGTATGATGCATGTCCGGTTTAAAGAGGCATGGCATGGCAAAATGCACAAGCAATCCTACAAATTAAGTGGAGCTCAATATGCAACGGGATGCATATTGACGGAACACCACATTCGAGTTACTTAGTTCGATCTCGTTTATGTACCGAACAAGATTAAATGTTGTTAGCATGGCAAGAGGGTGATGCAAAGTAAAACTACCCATCTAGTCAAGTTTAAATGAGGCCGGGAACAACAAACAACAAATCCGGAAACTCCTCATGAGCATATTTTGGTTATGGTACTGTTCTGCCCTAAACCATATTTTATAGTTGTTAAACATGCAAAGTGAGGCCACCATGTTAAACTAGGCATTTTTCCACCCCATTTACATATAAAGTTTGTTAGGTTTGGAGCTACGGTTATTTAGTTATGATTTAAACCATTTTAGCAAGTTATTTAAGAAAATTTAAACAAACAACATTTTAAAGATTTTAAACATAGATGAAAGTTGCAAATTATGAAACTAGACACAATTTTAAGCATTTTTCATATATAAAGTGTTTTAAAATGATGCACCATTTGAGAGATATGATATGCATGAACAACAGGGGGTATTCTATAAAACTGCCAACTCTGGATAAAAGACAAAGTCACCAGAGCCTAAAAAAAGACTCTGGGCCGAATCTGGCCGGCCCAAAGTGCACAGGGGGGTTCTCACCCAGTGGGCCTGGCCCAGATCGGGAGGGAGGCTGCAGGAGGGGCGCTGGGCCCTGGCGACTCGAGAAAGAGGGCGTAGTCAACGTGCTAGCGAAACAGGGGGGTCGAGACGCTCGTCCTCCTCTGCATCTACTTCGATGCAGAGGACGCCAGCGATGTAGGAGGCCGCATCAGCGGGTCTGGCGGCGGCTTGAAGGATGGAAGCAGGGGCGTCTGGGGAAGAAGCACGGGCGGCACATGAGGAGGTCGGGCACGACGCGAAGCTCCAAGGGGAGGCCATGGCAGGTCCCTGGGTGGCGGAGGCGTCGGCAAGAGGTTCCCGGCGAGGTGAACTCCGGCGGCGGGACGAGCCTGGCAGGGCGACGGCTCTTTGGTGGCCGACGGCTCATGGCGTCGCTGTGGGGCTCGATTTCCTGCGAAGAAGAGGGCAAGGGCAGAGCTTAGAGGGAGAGCCACGGGAGGAAATCGAAGAGAAGGGCTGACAGAAAGAGCAGGGACGGCGAGGACGGCCTGCTGGTTGCTGCTACTCGCCGGCAGCGGCTGGGTCGACGACGGGGTCGAGGTGCACCTCGGGCGCCATGGAAGGAGCTTGGCGGCGCAGAGCTTCGCGACTGCGAGCTCCAGGACATGGGAGGAGATGGCCATCGGGAACGGGGAGAAGGAGGCTGCGGCGCGGGGCTTGGTGAGGTGCTGTTGCGCGAGGAGTCCGGCGAGGAGGCAGGAGGGCCAAGCCGTGGAGGCCTCGGGCGGCTGCAGGGGCTCGGGCTCCTCGATCCAGATCGAGGCGAGGAGGGGCTATGCTCTGGATTGGCTGGTGTTTGAACGAGAGAGGAATCTGGGATCAGGGAGAATGCTACTGGTTCGGTGTGGAACCCGAGGAAGAGAGTGGCGGCGGTGGGATGGATCCCTAGAAATTTGGGATTTGGTCTAGGGTTAGACTAGCTATATATAGTAGGTGGGTTTGACTAGGGGCTATCTCGTCCCTCCGATCGTAATCGAACGGACGGAAAAAAATAGTTAGGGAGCCCAATTAACAAAATGGAGAAGTTTTGTAGATGTTTGGGGATGATCCGGACACAGCGGTAACGACTGTCCGGGTCGGGTCCGGGACAGATTTCGGACGCGCGCGAGGAGGGGTCAGTGCACTATGCAAAGAGGGGTTAGGTTGGGTCTGGCGGATTGTGAAGAGCGGGTTGGTCTGAGAGAAGAGGGGAGAGATGCAGCCCGACACGGTTTCCGGAGACCGAAAACGTCCGACGTTAGACCGACTATAATGCCGCTATAGTTTAACGGTTGGGCTATCAAACGAACTCTGAATGCGATGAAACTTGACAGGCGGTCTATCTACACTAAAATAAGACCGGATGCCAACTTTCGTCCCATTCTAAGAACATTATCCGACCACTTATAAAATAATATTCGGACGTGCCGCGGGCGCGTGCGAGTGTGTCTGGGTTCAGAACGGACAACGGATGGAACTGGGGAAACCCGAACGGATGCAAGTTTTGAAAACATGATGATGCAATGCACATGATGACATGATAAGATGCAACAAGCAAGTAAATGACAAGACAACAACAGCAAATAAGCGGAGGACACCTGGCACATCGGTCTCGGGGTGTCACAGTTGTGTTGTTTCGTTTCCAGTTGTTCAGTTGTGGAGCCCAGTTGGGGCGATTGGGGATCTGTAGCATTAGGGGTGGTCTTCTTTTATTTTGGTCCGTAGTCGGACCTTGATTGTAACTGGATGATTGTAATGATTTATTTATGTTATTGTGTGAAGTGGCGATTGTAAGCCAACTATGTACCGCTTTCCATATTCAGTACATGGGATGTGTAAAGATTACCCCTCTTGCGGCATTGCGTTCAATGCGGTTATGCCTCTAAGTCGTGCTCTGACACGTGGGAGATATAGCCGCATCGAGGGTGTTACAACGACAAATACCGAATCCATTCCATTTCTAGTCCTAGGCAAGCCAAGTACAAAATCCATGCTAATGTCTTCCCATGGTTGATATGGAATTGGTAGAGGCATGTAAAGGCCATGGGATTGAGATTTTGACTTAGCTTTGCGACATGTAGAGCATCAGTTGATGAAGCGGTTGACATCGCGGAACATCCTGGGCCAAAAGTAGTTCTTGGAGAGCGTGGTGAAAGTCTTGTCGCGCCCATAATGTCCCATTAAGCCTCCGCCATGAGATTCCTGCAAAAGCAACAAACGAAGAGAAGACTCGGGGATGCAAAGTTTGTTAGCTCTCATAAGATATCCATCTTTGATGTAATAGCGTTTCCAAGAGTTGTGCGTCAAACACTTGGCATAAGGAGTAGCAAAAGTAGGATCATGCTCATACAAGTCTTTTATATGCTCAAAGCCAATGACATCCAATTCAAGTTGAGTAACAAGCATGCATATGCAGGAAAGGGCGTCCGCCACAACATTTTTCTTACCTTTAATGTACTTGATGACATAAGGAAAAGACTCAATAAATTCACTCCATTTAGCATGACGCTTGTTCAACTTGGTTTGGCCTTTAAGATACTTGAGCGTTTCATGATCGGTATGAATGATAAACTCATGAGGGCGAAGATAGTGTTCCCATTCATGCAAAACACAGACTAAAGCATATATCTCTTTGTCATATATGGGGTAATTGAGTTGCGCGCCGGAGAGTTTCTCACTAAAGTAAGCTATGGGGCGCTTATCTTGCGTTAACACACCTCCTATGCCATTACCACTAGCATCAGAATGAATCTCAAAGGGTTTGTCAAAGTTGGGTAATGCAAGCACGGGAGCATGAGTAAGCAAATTCTTAAGCTCATTGAAAGCAGTATCTTGGGTTGATCCCCAAACAAAAGGCACATTCTTCTTACTCAAAGCATGCAGAGGCGAAGCAATGGTGCTAAAATCCTTCACAAAGCGACGATAGAAACCCGCAAGGCCAAGAAAACTACGCACTTGATGCAAGTTGGTTGGTTGTGGCCAAGTCTTGATAGCATTGATCTTGGAATCATCAACATGAACACCCTTAGAGGAAACAACAAAACCCAAGAAAACGAGCTTCTCAACGCCAAAAAGGCATTTCTCCATATTAGCATAGAGGTGCTCTTTTTGAAGAGTTTGTAAAACGGTGCGAACATGGGTGACATGATCTCTAAGATATTTGCTATAAACAAGGATATCATCGAAGTAGACCACAACGAATATACCAATGTAAGGGCGAAAGACATGATTCATAAGACGCATAAAAGTACCCGGTGCTTCCGAAAGACCCATAGGCATGACTAACCACTCATACAACCCAAACTTGGTTTTGAAAGCGGTTTTCCATTCATCACCCTCATGTATGCAGATTGGATAGTAACCACTCTTAAGATCAATTTTGGAAAAGGTAGTGGCACCACTAAGTTCATCAAGCATATCGTCAAGGCGTGGAATGGGATACCTATAACGAACGGTGATAGCATTGATAGGTCTACAATCGGAGCACATGCAAAAGCTACCGTCTCATTTTGGCACAAGAATGACCGGGACGACACAAGGGCTCAAACTTTCACGCACATGTCCATGGTCTATGCGATGCTTTACTTGCCTTTGTATTTCTTTGGTTTCTTCAGGGTTGACGCGGTAGGGAGCTTTGTTCGGAAGCGGTTCTCCGGGGATGAGGTCGATGCGGTGCTCGATGCCTCGTAGTGGAGGTAGTCCCGGAGGTAGCTCGTCGGGGAAAACATAATGAAATTCCTGCAAAAGAGAAGACAACACTAGAGGAAGAGTGTGAGAGGTGTTAGCTTGAGGTTCATTGTCCTTGCACAAAAGGACGTAGTGTAGGACACTAGATGGGGTTCTCACACACTCCTCTTATCTCACTTTTGGTGGAAAATAGGACTAAGTTCTTCTTTTCGCTCATCGTGGATGTGCTCGATTTGGGCTTGTGGAGCTCACTCTCTTTTTGGTGGCTCGCTCTCTCACTATGATCTCCATGATGGGTGGCTTGTTTGTCGGCGACAACTTGGCTTGGAGACATGGGACGAAGTACGTACTCCTTGCCCTTCATCTTGAAGATGTAGTGGTTCGTTCGGCCATTGTGGACGACTCCTCTATCAAATTGCCATGGGCGTTCAAGGAGAATGTGGCAAACAGTCATTGGAACGACGTCACACTCTAAGGTGTCTTCGTAGGCGCCAATTTTGAAGGAGACTTGTACTCAATGCTTGACTTGGATAGTGCCGGAGTCTCTAAGCCATTGCACTTTGTATGGATGTGGGTGCTTTGTCTTGGGCAATTGGAGCTTGGAGCAAAGTTCTTCACTTGCGAGGTTATGACAACTCCCTCCATCGATGATGACCTTGACGGAGCGTCCATTGATGCCGGCCTTGGTGTGGAATATGTGGCATCTTTGGTCTTCTTCTTGGTGATGTTGGAGAGTCAAGACCTTGGAGACAACAAGAGCGAGACTTGAATCTTCATCGCAAAAGACTTGTTCCTCTTCATTGTTCACTTGCCGGTGCATGGCGACTTGCTCAAGAGCGTCCATTTCTCCTTCACTCATCGAGTTGTAGGTGCCGTCGTCGTTGAGGATCATGGTCCGCTTGTTGGTGCACTCATAGGACTTGTGGCCTCGGCCTCCGCATGTGAAGCATTTGAAGGAACTTGTCTTGACGGTCTCATCGGTGGGGGTTAATGATGATGAAGCTTTTGGCTTGAAGTTGCTTGTAGTAGGAGGATGACTTGGAGTTGACGAAGATTTCTTGTGACTCGACTTGTCGACATTGCTTGTAGAAGGCTTGGTAGACAGTGTTGGAGTCGTTGAAGCTTGGGTGTTGGAGAAGCCGTAGGACTTGGATGAGAACTTGGTATGCTTGAAATCATCTTGCACTTGACGCTCCGCTTTGGTAGCTTGATGCACTAGCTCGATGAGGTTCGAGTATGGTTGGAAGTCGGCGATCTTCTTGATGGGATGGTTGAGTCCATTCAAGAAACGTGCCATTGTTTTCTCATCATCTTCCGTGACGTTGGCTCTTATCATGGCAATCTCCATCTCCTTGTAGTACTCTTCAACGCTCTTGGTTCCTTGCTTGAGTAGTTGGAGTTTCTTGAAGAGGTCGCTGTTGTAGTAGGTAGGCACGAAGCATGCTCTCATGACATCCTTCATTTGCACCCAAGTAGTGATGGGTGGTTGACCTCTTGCCCCATGGCGCTTGATGACTTGTTCCCACCAAATGAGGACATAGTCTTGGAACTCATGGGATGCCATCACGATCTTCTTCTCTTCATCGTAGTTGTGCAAATGTAAGATCCTGTCAACTTTCAATGCCCATGATAGGTACCCTTCGGGATCGTTGCTTCCGTTGAACTTGGGCATTGTGAACTTTAGCTTGCTGTAGCGTTGCTCTTCATTGTGTTGGGGTCGAGGATGATGACGCCCATGTTGTTGATGATTGTCAAACTCGTGTCGCTCCTGGTGAGGAGGGTTGCCAACCTCATGTTGCTCTTGTCATGGAGGATTTCCATCGTCTTCATGCTCTTGATGAACTTGATGTTCTTGGCGAGCTTGTGGAGGAGCTTGTCGAGCTCGAGGAGGAACTTGACGATGCACACGAGCTTGAAATCTTCGTTCGTGAGCTTCTTCGCGAAGTGCTTCTTCATGTTCACGAGCTTGTCAACCTCGGTTGGCTACGACAGGACTTGAATTTTGGAGGGCTTGTTGCGCCTCAAGTGCTTGAGCTTCACGGAGTTGTTTTTCTTGTCATTGTCCCTCGGCATCTTGTGCAACTTGGTTTAGACGCGCTCACTCTTCCTCTTCATGTTGGCGTTGTCGTTGCCATTCTCGTGCTAGCGCAAAAGCCTCTTGGGTATGATGTTGTCGGTGCTCTTGAGAGTTGGTGTTGCATAGAGGATTGAGGCTTGCTTGACGATCGTTGCGCGTGGCATGTCGAAGAGTGTTCGATGTCGGTGTACTTGAGCTGGATAGGGTGAAGTCGGAGTGGCGACTTGAATGGCTCCTTCTTGTAGAGGATGAAGTGGAAGAATAGCAGTTGAGCAACAAAGCGCGAATCTCGTCCATCCTTGCGTCATTCTCTTGCTTCTGGTTGTCGAGCTTGTGGTCGAAGTAGTCCCTTGTACATTGCTCGGAGAGTCGCAAGTCGGCGGCGAGGTTGTCGATGCGTTCACTCATGGCTTGTTGCTCTTGATGCAAAGCACGTTGTGCACCAAAGAGGTGACTCTTGGTGACGTAGGAGTTCATGTCGTCGTGCTCAATGAATAGTGGGTTTGTAGAAGTACTTGGCCTATCCATCATTCCAAGAAAATGTGAGTAGTAGAAAGAGAAGAACGAATACCAAATGTACCTTGACCAAAGTTGAAAGTGGATCGATGATCACTCCAATGTAGGACAAGGAAATAGCACAATTGGTATTAGCTCTTGTCGGTTTCTCACACCTACACAAGTAAAAGCTTATGGTGGAGCTTGGTTAGGATGGTGGCACAAAAATTTAATGCAATTGTAAGTGAGCTTCAATAATGTTGGAAAAGATTCGCACGATGCAATGCAACAAGTAGACCAAGCATATAAGGTACACGGGAACACACACACAAAAAGATAAGTGGGGTCGTGCAACCAAGGATGAGCCAAAATGTGGAATCCACAAAAATGCTATTGTTGCACAACACTAGGGAGACGCTAGCACGATTGCACAATAGGCGGATACAAGAACGTGTGCACAACCTATTTAGCAAAAATGCAACGACTTCTATCCCAAGTATGCTCTATGCAAGGGGGTTATATGATATGATCCAAGATGATCTAGTATGACAATCTTAATGTTGTATGATGCTATGGTTCTTGCTTAAAAGCTCTTTGCTTATCTTTCCTTTTTGCTTAAAAGCTTGTGTGGCTCTTTGTTGTTTGAGCTCTTTGCTCATGCAATGCTTGACGAACCAAGATAGCAATTGTGTATGCAATGACAACGTTGTGACACAAGAGATGATACCAATATATGCACCTATGATGTATGCATGCTATGGGAATTATGATCACTAATGTGCACAAGTCTCGTTGTGGCAATACTCAAAGGCTAGTCTCGATGGGTAAGCAACGCAAAGGAGTAAGGCTATGATGGCTATCAATGTAATTGCAAGAATGATATGTCCAATACCAAGACGAGGTAACCATTTCTTGCTTACGGTATGGTGTCAAAATGGTGGCATGAATACCAAGGTGTAGTCGAGGTTGTCATTGTTGATGACGCGTCCATGGCGAAGATGAGCGGCGGTGATTGTCGATGTCGAACCGTACCTAGATAGCTGAAACACAAAAGTATACGATACCGCAACTCAAATTCTCAAAGCTGGAAGTAGAAAACGTGTCGGGGAGCGAAATGGATAAGCAATGGTGGTGGTTTGCGGAAGTGGTGATGGTGTATAGGTGGTAGGAGTGCGTATGCAGAAATGTGGGTCGGTGGTGGTGACTAAACTGAAGAAATTCAGTTTCGTCAGGGAACTTCGGACGTCTGGTGGGGGAGCGGTCGTCCGGTCGTCGGACGTCCGGTGGCTAGCGGACGTCCGGTGCCTGGGCACTGTTCGGGCATGGGAAGAACTGCACGTGGGCGATGTGGATGATGTGAAATTCGTCGATTCCGGGCGATTTCGTGGAAGGAAATGGTGGTGACAAGGGGGAAAAGCTAGATCCACTCAAAACAAAGCAAATCCACGGATCAAAACCAACAAAATCTCAACACACCAACAAATCACAAATTTTTTGGGGGGCTATTTTTGTGGGAAATTTCGAATTAGGATGAAAAACAACAAAAACTAGGCTAGAAACACAACAACGCGGCTCCGAAATCACGATCAACGTGGCTCATGATACCAAGATGATGTAGGGTAGAACCCTAATCGCCCGATCTTTCACAAAAGGAGCGGATCCCGCGATGAACACGAAGAACACGGGAGAATCACTAAACCAACACAAGATAGTCACACATTTGCTAGATCCTCGGATACATAAGAGTTCACACGGTACACGATCAACTAGGGACGATACAAGGGTAGCCGGTCTTCTCCGTGAGGTCTTCATGTTCTTCTCCGCGAGGAGGTCTTGAATCCAAAGGGATCTTCTCCGAAGAGGCCGCGGTCTCTCTCGAGGAGTAGATCCGATGTGGATGAGCAATGCTCTATCTCTCAAATGAGCTATACCAATGCTAACCCTAACTAGAAGGAATAGGAGGGTTATATATAGTCTAAGTGCAAATGGGGGCGAAAGTAGGGGTACATGGGCCTCGGGCCCGAAACTGGACATAGCCAGGTACCGGACGTCCGCTGGGGACCGGTCATCCGGTGTCTCATGAGCGTCCGGTCGTCCGATCTCCTCCGGACGTCCGCTGGATTCGTTCTGTGACGGGGGTGCCGGACGTCCGGTAGCTCCGGACTTCTGCTGATGTTGGCTCGGGTGTGGTCGCGTCGGTCGTCTCGTCGGGGCCGGACGTACGCTCCTTTGCCTTAGGTGCAGGGGCACCGGTCGTCCAATCTGGACCGGATGTCCGCTCGCTGGGTGTAACATCCCAAATTTTCAATTTGGAATGTTATACACATGTCATTCATGCATATCATATTTGTGCATTTCGTTTTCTGCGATCCTGGAAATTCTAAGCAACTCAAGGACCCTCAGAGAGAGTTGGGGATTTCTCCGTTTTGCATATTTGAATTTCATCAAATATGGAAACAAGGATCACTTTGGTTTTAATAAATTTTCTCTCTGAAAATATTTCATATCAAAGTATATGAGAGGAGATAATATGACTTCCCCGAAATAAATGAAATATTGGAAGAAAAATATTAAAATCAATTTGCAATTTTTATTTGGATTTTATTGCAATTTTATTGAATTAGGAAAATATGCGTTCTTAAAAAATTGTATTATAGGCCCAAATAAATGTTCACCCTGTCCAGCTTATTTTTAGAGGACAGGGAAAATTTATTTCAGGATTTTTGGAGTCCGTTTAGTATTCCTTTTATTTCTTTTTCTGCGCGTCGGAATATTTTTTTTGAAAAAAGTCAAACCGACTTCGGGCCGTAACCGGCCAGGACTCCCCAGGCCGGCCCCCTCTTATAAGCCGCCCCGCAACCCACCCCGCCGCCTCAGCCCGCCCCCGTGCCACCCCCGAACCCTAGCCGCCGCCACCAGCTAGCGCCGCCGCTGCTACCGCGCGCCGCTCGTCGCCGCGCCGCCACCCGCCCGCCGCCCGCCGTCGCCGGAGCCGCCGGTGCCGCGTCGGATCTCGCTGTTGACCCCGCCGTTGACCGGTCGGTTTTCCATGGTTAACCCCGGTTTTCTTTTAGTTTCCGATTTAATTTACTAGATCGGTTCGGTTTTTCGTCCGTTTACTTATTTTGCGGACGTTCGTCCGTACATTCGTTTTAACGAACACCGTTCACCCATTAGCCGCAGACAGCGAACGTTCGTTCATTAGCCTGTTCGTTAGTTTTTCTTTTTCCAGGGTTTTCTGCGATTATTTTCGATCGCGATATGTGCCCTAATTTTTGATCTAGTATATCTTTTCGCTCGTTTATCGGAATCAGGTGATTCAAGTGCCTGGATCTTCGTCTCGAAGCCCTCTTTTTGTTTAACCAACTTGAACAAGATTTTGGTACTATAAAATTTGACTTTAGTCCAGATTAGTAACCGGATCTTGTTTCTTTCGCAGTTTGAGTTTCGTTGTTTCGTTTGATTTGATTCTTTTTGCAAACCGGAGTTCTTAAGTTGAACTTTCTGGTTAGTTCTTCTTATTTGAGACTTATCCGTGCAACTTTGCTTGATTTCTTATGTATGATATTGTTTGTTTGCGATAGAACACCCAGAGTGCGAAGCGTGCTACTACGAGTCTTTAGGATTTGCAGATCATCAGCAAGGCAAGTAACACATTGATCATACTTCTTTCGTACCCAGTTTTTATGCATTAGTTTCAATCCCCAAACATTGCATGATTAGGATGTGATTAACTTGTGGGTATTGGGAAGTAGATGATGAGGTAGAACCTATTGCCCTTTTATTCAAACCTTGGGAGTTACTTCTACGTTATGCATATATTGCTATGGTATGCTCGTAGACGTGGTTTGGTTTGGGAGATCCTGATGCGGAGCATTCCACGTTCATCCCCATGTACACTCTGACTACTCTCCAAGCCCCAAGAGGACATATGACGAGACCTCGAACATACGCCATTGGACACAAGCTGAACTCGCTCCTCTCCGAACTTTCACTTTCCACATGTGAGACAGGGCTACTACCTCAAACTTGTGTGCTATGCATGTCTAGGAACCAAGAGGAAGCCCATGGACCAGAAGGCGAGGACACCAAGCGCGAGGAACAAGAAGAAGGGCTACGGAAGAAGCTCCAGCCACCGGACGACCGGCCGGGACCGGACGTCTGATGCCTGAAGACCAATCGGACGACCGGCCCGGACCGGATGACCGGCGATCCTGCACCCGAGCCAAATGAGCGGATGTCTGACAAGTCCCAGACGTCCGACACACTCCAGCGTCCGGACGTCCGACCGCCCCCGGAAATCCGGCGCCAACTCAACCGAGCCGAAACATCGGACGTCCGATAAGTACTGGACGACCGGACCCTCGTGAGCCACCGGACATCCGGTACCCGTCGGACGACCGGCGCCTGTCTGTGCACAGAGATCGGGCCCGAGGCCCATGTATCCCCCACTTACCCCTTCGTGTCCCTAGACTATATATACTCTTCCACCTCCTCCTAGTTAGGGTTAGCATTGGTTTAGCTCATATTTAGAGATAGAGCATTGCTCATCCACATCGGATCTACTCCACGAGAGAGACCGCGGCCTCTACGGAGAAGATCCCTTCGAATTCAAGACCTCCTTGCGGAGAAGAACATCAAGACCTCACGGAGAAGTCCGTCTACCTTTGTATCGCCCATTGTTGACTTTGGATCTTGTATCTTCCTTTGTGTTCATGGATCTAACGCGTGTGTGATAATTCTTGTTGGTTTGAGTGTTCCCCTCGTGATTTTCCCCTCGTTTCCCTCCTCGTGTTCTTCGTGTTCATCGCGGGATCCACTCCTTTCGTGAAAGATCGGGCCACTAGGGTTCTACCCTACATCATCTTGGTATCATGAGCCACGTTGATCACGATTTTGGAGCCTCCCTCGTTATTTTCTAGCTTGATTTTGTTGTGTTCTTCCCCAATTTCAAAAATCCCCACCAAAAATAGCCCCAATTTTTTTTTTGTGATTTGTTGGTTTGACCAAGTTTTGTTGGATTTGATCCATAGATTTGCTTGGTTTCAAGTGGATCTAGCATCTCCCCAATTTTCCCTACTTTCCATCCACGAAATCCCCTCTATTTGACCCCAAAATTCCCAAATTCCGCCCAAAATCGCGTCCCGGATATGAAATTTCACGTTGAGCCCGACCGACCGGACGACCGACCTTTTACGGACGTCCGGAGCCCCTGGAACGATCGGACGTCCGACCTTTTCCGGAAGACTAAAACCCCTAACCCGAGCCGAATTTACGGATTTCCGAGCTCACCTGGATGTCCGGCCCCCGCACATCCGACCTTGTCCGGACATCCGTAACCTGTAGTTTCAGATTTCAGCTGATTTTTGTTTCGGCCATAACTAATTCATCCGGCGTCCGATTTTCGAGTTCTTTAGCTCATCTAGAATCTCTTGAAATCCCCCTTCCCACAAAAATACCACCAGCATCTTTTGACTCCATCAAAGTTTGACAATTTTGGCATCTTTGCCTAGGGCTTCCACCACATCATCCGCTACACCACCACCGACTTCCGCAACCTAACCAATTTTGTTCCTCATCGCATTAGTGGTTGCTTGAGGAGTGATTTGAGTCTCCTAAGGTGTCTAGGCTACTTAGGGAAGGTTGCTTCTTCATCAACCACCACCACCACTTCCGCATAGGCTTGACCACTATACACTTCCGCCACCTCGATTTAACCCAATTTTGTTTGTGTTGTGAGTTGTGTCTCCTAAGGTGTTTCAGCTACTTAGGGACCATGCTTCCAACTCCGACACCGTGTATAGTCCACCACCCTGCCCTCCATTTCCTCATTGCCTACTCGAAAAACCCATCATGGCATTTCCGCAGTCCCATTGAGCTTCCGCAACCACCACCACATCCCGCTACCACCATTTGACATTTGAGATTTTGAGTTCGCGTTTTTTCCATTTCCTAAGGTGTTTTGGCTACTTAGGGATGAGCCTCCATCATATTGGTATCTCCATCAAGATCACCGCCACTCATCATCGCCAAGGGCAGTAACTTGTGCACATTAGTGATCTACACCATACATTGCATACATACCATACCATATCGATATCATCTTGGTATCATATCATCCTTTGTGCCACAAGTTTGTTCCCGCATATATACAATTGCTATCTTGGTTTGTGCATTGTGCAAAAGTGGCCATACAAAAAAAAAGAAAAAAAAAGAAGAATAAGCTTTTAAGCAAAAGAAAAAGAGTGAACAAAGAGCTTCTAAGCAAGTGCCGTAGCATCATACCACATTGCATATAAGATTGTCATATCCGATCATCTTGGATCATACCGCCGGATCATCATACATATATAGCATAATTGGGATAGAAAGTCGATACATTTTGCATCTTATAGGTTGTGCACAAGTGTCGTATCCGCCTATTGAGCAATTGTGCTAGAGTCTCTCTTGAGTTGTGCAACACGAGCGTTTTCCGTGGATTCCACATTCTGTGCTCATCCTTGGTTGCACGACCCCATTTATCTATCCGTGTGTGCGTTTCGTGTGCCATTCATTGCTATTGGTCTACTTGTTTCACTTGCGAATTTGTGAATCTCTTTCAACATTATTGACTCTTGCTAACATTTTGCATCAAATTGTTGTGCCACTATCCTCACCGAGCTCCACCATAAGCCTTATTTGTGTAGGTGTGAGAAACCGACAAGAATTGGTACCAATTGTGCTATTTCCTTGTCCACATTGGAGTGATCATTGATCCACTTTCAACTTCGGTCAAGGTACATTTGGTATTCGTTCTTCTCTTTCTACCACTCACATTTTTCTCTTGGAGTGATGGATAGGCAAGGCATTTCATCTCCGGTCTTCGACAACAACGACGGCGTGAGCAAATACATCACCAAAGCGTCAATCTTCGATCTACAACGACAAATGCAAGGCGCACAATCAAGATTGCGAGAGCGCATCGAGAACCTCTCCATCGACATTCGCCACTCTGAAGCGAGGAAAAGGGACTACATTGACAACAAGCTTTCCACACAAAATGAGGAGCAAGATGCAAGAATGGAGGAGATTCGGGCCTTGATCAAGTCTACTTCCCCTTCGTCATCTTCAAGGCGGCGACGAGCAAATCGATCATCTTCGGAGTGCCCAAGCGACACAAGCGCAAGTCGTCCACATCCACATCTCCATGGCGACCACCATCACGTCTGTGATCCACCTCGTCATGAAGGGCAAGTCACCTCCAAGCATCATGTGCACGACGACGACGAACGCCATCGAGCTCAAGCACGACAACGACACCATCATCATGATGATGCTCCACAAGCGCCTACCTACAAGTCCCAACAAGCCCTACTTCATGCCAAGTGCAAACATCATGAGCACAAGAGAAGACCGCGAGACGAGCACCACCAAGACAGAGCTACGGCTACACCAACCACTTCGGCATCTTCGCCAAGTGCTATCAAGGCATCTTCGCCTTTGGATGTACGACATCTTTGCCTACTTCCTGTGAGTTCGCCTACATAAACATCTTCACCTACAAGGCGATCACCTACGAGCGAGGGCGACACTTCCATCTTCAGAAGCCCCTCAAGGAAGATGGCCGAGCACGGGAAATTCCCTTCGGTCATGGAGACGAGCTACGAGGTGCCACATCATATGGGCCTCCAACAACAAGAGGACTACAAGACGGTCGAGCTAGGGCCATCCCCTTCGACCACGGCAACGAGCATGAACCTCTTCAACAACATGAAGACGGCGCCCATATTGGACTCATACTCCGAGCCAAGCTACGAGACCGCACATGAGACCTTATCTTCGGTCTTAGAGGAGAGTGATGATGTGCCATCTTCGGCCTTCATCCACGGCTATGACTACGACATGATTGAGCATGGAGACGTTTGCACCTACATCTCTCTGACACCCACATATCATGAGATGACCCAATTGCCATGTGAGGCGAGCCACCACCCCATGAGTGAGATGAGTGACTCCACCATATATGACATTGAGTGCATTTCCTATGAGAGGATGAGTGTGACCACCACTAGCCCCACACTTGAGAGCATGCCACGCATCCTATGTGAGGTCGAGAGCCACTTAAGTGACTCCACCAACCATATGAGTGAGAGCATCTTACCGGGAGTGAGTGAGCCACAACACTTAGTGAGTGAGGTAGTTGACACAGCATGTGAGGCCACTATGATTTCTAACGACCTAACCTCTACTCCGAGTGTGTTTTCTTCTTTGGTGCTAGGTCTCCTACATGATGACACGCCTATCCTCGACGAGTCCATATCTCCAATGGAGACAACGATGGCCATGGTGGAAGAAGATGCACCCCCACATGGTTCCATCAAGATGAAGATGACCACGACTTGGTCTTCGACACCTCACCTACAACACATGAGCGATGCTCCAAAGGTAACATAGGTGATGGTGCTTCTCTTGTCCCACTAGTGGACTATTTTGCGAATGATTGCTTGCATGATGTTGACACACCTATTACCATGCTTCATGCTAGTGCGAATTCTTCATGTCATGACTTACCTATTTATGATGAATATGATGACGAGCATGTTGATTTGCCTAGTTGTGATGCTATGCTCCATAGGATATCATGTGAAAATTCTATTGGTCACATCATGTTTGATAATCCTTTGAACTTGTCATATGCTATGAATGAGATCTCCCATATCACATCATTTCAATCTCAACATAGTAGCTATGCATGCCCCATTCAAATAAATCCCATTTGCACTTATGGCATAGATGACGAGATGATGGCCATTGGCTTTTGTTTTTCATGTGATGATATTGCCATGCTTCCTTTACATGATTTGCCCAATTCATCTACTATGCCATGCCATGATCACATTGTTCCAAATATGCTTTGTTTTGGATGTTGTCAATATTCTCCGTGTGATGTTTCCATTAATGATCATGAGGATACCCCCATAGTTTCCTCATACATATTAGGAGAGTTTGATGCCTTCCATACATTGCATGATTCTCCTAATTGCTTGCACCATATGCATCCCATGCATAACAATGCTCTAGATATTTCCCATGATGCTTTACACAATTTGAGTCTCCATTATGCTATACATAACAACAAACCTATCATGATGGATGACATGTTTCTATATCACGCATCTCATTTATTTGAGCATTTGCTATTTTGTGCTAACCAACACTTGCACGTGCGCATCATGATGGATGATGTGTACATCTACCACGCACACAAAATTTTCCCTTTGTCTTTGTTTTGTGTAGGTACTCACGTATACTTGTCAACCTCTCAATCCCAAGAGTTGACGAAACGAGGTCTTGAGAGCAAAGATGACTTGGGATCCCGTGAACTATCCTTCCCACCGCCCTCTTCGCAATGACTACGCGCATCTCTCTCACTTGGCTCTCACATGACTATGGGCTATATACGGCTTGTCACTTCATGCTCATTTTACCCTGTTCACTTTGCATGCTATGCTTACTTCTATGCCTTTGGCATGCAATTGTGACCCTTGCGTGCATCTACCCATGTTTCACCATTATGCTACTCCTATGTGTATTTGCATGCTTGGTGGAGATCCTTGTTGCTATTGCCATCTTTATCATGTGCCTCATGCTATTGATGCTATTTTGCTCATATCCTCCTTTCATGCTAGTGCTATGTCATGTGAATTATTCATGCACACTATTTTCCCCCATGACATGCTTGCTATGATTCCCTCTAGTATGTTGCATCTTCGCACTACTAGCTCACACCACTTGATTGCTATGATTGCTTGCTTTGTCGCATCACCCATGTTCCATTATTACTTGCTTTCTTGGGTTGATGATGTATATGTTCATGCCTCTCACATGATATATTTTGTTCATTGCCACTTGCCTCCAATTGTTGCATCTATGCTTATTGATCGTGGAGACTTGGACACTTTACTTGTGATGCATGCTTGCTTGATTGAGCCTATTGTATTTGGTTGTTCTCGCATCATATGCCTCCATACTATGAAATGCTCCCTTGTCCTTTCTTATGATGAGCATGATGCATCCACTTGTTGGGTATTTTACCACACGAATGATAGGTTTTGCATCTCCGCTAACCTCATTTGTTTTTTCGAGTGTTTGTCATGTTCTTTCATTTTGAAGGATTCACAAGGCGATATCGTCATGAGACAATTTGGTCATGTGAAGGCATACACGATATGCAACACCAACATTTGCGAGAATCTCCTAAAAGTGAACTCCTTCCCTTTGAGCCATCCTCAAATATGCATATTGGATGGGTCACTCTTTCATTGTTGTTTCCTTCTTGTTGTCTACATGGTACATCTCGCGAACGGAGGAGTGTCATTGGAGATTGGCTCTATGGACCTTCACATTGAGGAGCGCTCGGACTTATTGGATGCACCTTCGAACCTCTACTCATGCCACGACATCGAGCTTTGGTACACCAACACATCCATATTTGTTAATTGTGCTCACACATGTCATGCTCGATGGACATCTCACACACATGACAAATTTGCATCTTATGCATGGATTGACTCATATTATGATTGCCTTGTTGCATCTTGTATTCCCATGTCATCCATGATATATGAGCTTGTGCATTTCCTTAGCAAATTTGTTGTGATCTTTCTTGATGGCATATTCATACATCGTGATCTTATTGCCTACCATCAATTGCATGATCACATCACATTGATCATCCATTACCATATTCATGCTATTGATAAACCATCTCACTATGACATCATTTTGCACCGTGGTTGCATTGATCATATTCTTTCCTTTTCTCCCATGAATGTTGTGCATACATTTCCATATCGTTTGGATTAGCTTCATGCACCTTGTCATGAACAATATTGTCGCACGGACACATGTTTACTTGATGGACACTTTATGTGCGCTAACCATTGTATTTCCAAGTGTACTTCATGTTTGCTCATTTTGCATGTACCACATACCGGAGACACCTTGGAGTACTTGGATTGCGCCATGCCTTCAACTCCATCCAACTACAAGTCCGTCCACGACAACCATTTCCATGGTGATGAGGATCACGATCCGAGGTCGGATCTTCCCAATGGGGAGGGGGGAGATGATGTGGAGCATCCCACGTTCATCCCCATGTACACTCTGACTACTCTCCAAGCCCCAAGAGGACATATGACGAGACCTTGAACATACGCCATTGGACACAAGGTGAACTTGCTCCTCTCCGAACTTTCACTTTCCACATGTGAGACATGGCTACTACCTCAAACTTGTGTGCTATGCATGTCCAGGAACCAAGAGGAAGCCCATGGACCAGAAGGCGAGGACACCAAGCGCGAGGAACAAGAAGAAGGGCTACGGAAGAAGCTCCAGCCACCGGACGACCGGCCGGGACTGGACGTCCGGCGCCTGAAGACCAACCGGACGACTGGCCCGGACCGGACGACCGATGATCCTGCACCCGAGCCAAATGAGCGGATGTCCGACAAGTCCCGGACGTCCGACACACTCCAGCGTCCGGACGTCCGACCACCCCCAGAAATCCGGCGCCACCTCAACCGAGACGAAACGCTGGACGTTTGACAAGTACCGGATGACCGGACCCTCACGAGCCACCGGACGTCCGGTACCCGTCGGACGACCGGCGCCTGTTTGTGCACAGAGATCGGGCCCGAGGCCCATGTATCCCCCACTTACCCCTTCGTGTCCCTAGACTATATATACTCTTCCACCTCCTCCTAGTTAGGGTTAGCATTGGTTATTCTCATATTTAGAGATAGACAATTGCTCATTCACATCGGATCTACTCCATGAGAGAGACCGCGGCCTCTACGGAGAAGATCCCTTTGGATTCAAGACCTCCTTGCGGAGAAGAACACCAAGACCTCCTCACGGAGAAGACTGGCTACCTTTGTATCATCCGTTGTTGACTTTGGATCTTGTATCTTCCTTTGTGTTCATGGATCCAGCGCACGTGTGATCATTCTTGTTGGTTTGAGTGTTCTCTTATGTTCCCCTCGTGATTTTCCCCTCGTTTCCCTCCTCGTGTTCTTCGTGTTCATCATGGGATCCGCTCCTTTCGTGAAAGATCAGGCCACTAGGGTTCTACCCTACATCAGACCCATGACAGATGTGAGATTGTTAATTAATGGTTCAACTTAAGGTGGCAACTTTAATGCACATCTGGGTGGATTGCTTGTTTTGGGCACCTGGGGATACACCAGTGTTGTCCTAGGAGATCCCGGGGATTTACCGTGCGATCCTCCTACGGTCCGCCACCCAGGCTCAAAGGGATCATGAGATTATTCATGCTAGAAACTTCCGTGTGCAGCCACAAGCCATTATGGGCTCTGTCATAGTGGAGTAAGTTGCGTGACCTCTTTCAGTGGTGGGCTAGCAGATGTAGAGGGAAAGTAGGTGTAACTGTCCACCCGGAGTAAAGAGTTAATGCTTCTGAAAGACTGTGACTCGGTCATCCGTTTCTCAAACATCATGTAGTGCAAGAATTCCAATGGAGCAGATCGGGTCTTGTGGGGAAAAGTGCGCAAACCTCTATAGAGTGTACAAACTAATCATGGTTAGCCGTGTCCCCGATTATGGACAACTTGAGTATCTAGTAATTGGATTATCCTAGTGTATCTCATCAATCTAAATTAATTTGTTGGGTTGATAATTACTTTTAATTGGGATTGAGATGGGGGCACCATTCTCAAGTGTTTCAACTACCATGATAGTTAAATAAAAACTTATTCCTTTGTTATAGGAAAAAATTAGCTTTTCGCAAAAACCATGTAACCATAGAGCCTCCACCAGCCATATATGCATGTAGTGATAACATTTATATATTCATTGCTCTACTGTGTTACATTGCCAGCATATTCCATGTGCTGACCCGTTTTCGGGCTGCAACGTATTATGTTGCAGACTTTTTAGACGAGGAGTAAGACGTGATAGGTCGTTTGTCATGCACTCAGCTATGCCGTTGGAGTTGATGGACTCACTTTATCTTCCAAGCCTTCCGCTGTTATCGTATTAGATGGCCTTAAACCATATTTATTATAATAAGTTCTCTCTTGAGACATCCGATGTAATAAGTGTGTGATTGCTACTCTGTTATAAATCCTTCGAGTACTGTGTGTGTCAGCGTTACCGATCCAGGGATGACACTGAAGCACAGAGACTTGACCGTTTGAGGTCGGGTCGCTACAAGATGGTATCAGAGCACATGCTGAATGTACGACACGACCACTAAGAAAAGCCATAGGTCACTCTTCTCTACTCATTTCTGACTCCTCTCCATTTTCTACTCTTTAGGATGGCGGATACGAGGAACAAGTTTGCACAACCGGATGAAGACACACCTTTTGGACGACAGTTGAAGGAATTCACTAGGTACCTGAACATTGGAATACCAAGCTTCGCCGGGACCTACAATGCCACTTTACCAGAAGAGGAGCGCTGGATGATTAGAGTTCAAGTTCCAGGAAGGACGTTCACGCCAGTTACAGATTCTATAGAGTTTTCCTTTGATGCACCCACTTGGAGTCTAGGCAAGAGCATGGCAGCCCACATTGCTATGGGATGTATTGGAGAAGTCTACAAACAAGCGCTGAAGGACACTATATACCAGATATGTGGGCGCCAAGATGAGCAATGGGTGATGATCAGCACCAGGAGGGATAGATCCATTGCAGCATTCATCCAGGAGCTAAACCAACACATTCGACGCCAGGAGAACCAGATGTGTGCAAGCATGATGGATCCGCAGAAGGCAATGACCAGGATCGCCAAGCTAGAGGAGGAACTCAAGGCTACATGCGACGATTATGAGGAGGAAATCATCGTACCAGTGGAGAAGAATGGCGACCTAACAAGGAAGCTAGGAGTTTTCATGGGAGACCCAGCGCCAGGAGGAGAAGACGACGAGCCTAAGGAGATTCGTTCTGAAGACTACATCATCATCGACGACACCGACTCCGACCCCGACGATAGTGATGATGACTATGAAGACGAAGCTGGAGCGGATATCATGGAGTCTTCCACCGAGCAATATTTCTAGATGACCACCATATGACTAGTAGTTTTACCCCCATGTAAATAGTAGTAGTCCGAGCACTTTTAACGATAGTTCTAGATCGTCTGTATGCCCTTGCTTGATTGATTGAGTGAAATGATATGATTGTGTTTGTCTCATGTGCATATGGGTAGTGCTATCTCACTAGACCTCATTCTATTCTAAACTCTTCCCTCTAAACCCATCAGATGCCTCCGAGACGTGACCCCGGTTTTGCTTTCCCACCGGAGCTCACTCAGTTGATCCAGCAGCAAAATACCTTGATGCAGTTGTTAGTTTAGAACCAAGGCAACAACAACAACAACAACAATAACCCACCGCCACCACCTCCAATTGACAACTTAGCCCATTTTCTGAGGCTGCAGCCGCCGGTGTTTTCCAGTAGCACCAAGCCCATAGTTGCTGATGATTGGCTGCGCAGGATAGGAAGGGAGTTGACCACCGCATGTTGCACAGATGCGAAGAAGGTGCGTTTTGCCGCACACCAATTGGATGGACCAGCAGCCGCATGGTGGGAGAATTACAGCCACTTTTCCTATAGCCAATGTCACTTGGGAGCAGTTTTAGCAAGCATTCCGCACAGCCCACGTATCCACTGGAGCTATGAGCATGAAGAAGCGTGAGTTTCGCAACTTGTGCCAGGGAAATCGTATTGTGGCTCAGTACGTAGATGAGTTTAGTAAGCTATCTCGTTATGCCCCTGATGATGTGGCCACAGATGCCACGAAGCAGGAGAAATTTATGGAAGGGCTAAATGATGAGATGAGCATGCAGTTGATGGTGGCAACATTCAACAACTACCAGGAGTTAGTAGACAAGGCTCTTATGATTGAAGGGAAGCAACAGCAGATAGAGAGCCGCAAGAGGAAATATGGACAAGGAAAGTACAATTCTGGAGCTCAGCAGAAGCCTCGTCTCACCCCGAACTCGGGAGGACTTGTCCATAACCATGGAGGTGAAGGAAATATGCCCTAGAGGCAATAATAAAGTTATTACTTATTTCCTTATATCATGATAAATGTTTATTATTCATGCTAGAATTGTATTAACCGAAAACATAATACATGTGTGAATACATAGACAAACAAAATGTCACTAGTATGCCTCTACTTGACTAACTCATTAATCAAAGATGGTTAAGTTTCCTAACCATAGACATGAGTTGTCATTTGATTAATGGGATCACATCATTGGGAGAATGATGTGATTGACTTGACCCATTCCGTTAGCATAGCACTTGATCGTTTAGTTTGTTGCTATTGCTTTCTTCATGACTTATACATGTTCCTATGACTATGAGATTATGCAACTCCCGTTTACCGGAGGAACACTTTGTGTGCTACCAAACGTCACAACGTAACTGGGTGATTATAAAGGTGCTCTATAGGTGTCTCCGAAGGTACTTGTTGGGTTGGCGTATTTTGAGATTAGGATTTGTCACTCCGATTGTCGGAGAGGTATCTCTGGGCCCTCTCGGTAATGCACATCACTTAAGACTTGCAAGCATTGCAACTAATGAGTTAGTTGTGGGATGATGTATTACGGTACGAGTAAAGAGACTTGACGGTAACGAGATTGAACTAGGTATTGAGATACCGACGATCGAATCTCGGGCAAGTAACATACCGATGACAAAGGGAACAACGTATGTTGTTATGCGGTCTGACTGATAAAGATCTTTGTAGAATATGTAGGAACCAATATGAGCATCCAGGTTCCGCTATTGGTTATTGACCAGAGATGTGTCTCGGTAATTCCTACATAGTTCTCGAACCCATAGGGTCCACACGCTTAACGCTACGATGCTAGTTATATTATGAGTTTTATGTTTTGATGTACCGAAGGTTGTTCGGAGTTCCGGATGTGATCACAGACACGACGAGGAGTCTCGAAATGGTCGAGACATGAAGATTGATATATTGGAAGCCTATGTTTGGATATCGGAAGTGTTCCGGGTGAAATCGGGATTTTACCGGAGTACCGGGAGGTTACCGGAACCCCCTCGGGGGCTTAATGGGCCTACATTGGCCTTAGTGGAAAAGGAGGGAAGCTAAGGAAGTGTGGGGCGCGCCCCCCAAGGCCCAAACTGAATTGGTTTAGGGCATGGGGGCCGGCCCCCCTCTTTCCTTCTTCCCCCCTCCCAAGTCCTAATCCAACTAGGAAAGGGGAGGGAGTCCTACTCCCGGTGGGACTAGGACTCCTCCTGGCGCACCTATGCCCTGGCCGGCCACACCCCCCTTGCTCCTTTATATACAGGGGCAGGGGGGAACCCTAGAGACACAACATTAGATCATTGATCTCTTAGCCGTGTGCGGTGCCCCCCTCCACTATAGTCCACCTCGATAATACTGTAGCGATGCTTAGGCGAAGCCCTGCGTCGGTAGAACATCAACATCGTCACCATGCCGTCGTGCTGACGAAACTCTCCCTCAACACTCGGCTGGATCGGAGTTCGAGGGACGTCATCGGGCTGAACGTGTGCTGAACTCAGAGGTGCCGTACGTTCGGCACTTGATCAGTTGGATCGTGAAGACGTACGACTACATCAACCGCGTTGTGCTAACGCTTCCGCTTTCGGTCTACGAGGGTACGTGGACAACACTGTCGCCTCTCGTTGCTATGCATCACCATGATCTTGTGTGTGCGTACAATTTTTTTGAAATTACTACGTTCCCTAATAGTGGCATCCGAGCCAGGTTTTATGCGCTGATGTAATATGCACGAGTAGAACACAAGTGAGTTGTGGGCGATATAAGTCATAGTACTTACCAGCATGTCACACTTTGGTTCAGCGGCATTGTTGGATGAAGCGGCCCGGACCGACATTACGCGTACGCTTACGCGGGACTGGTTCTACCGACGTGCTTTGCACATAGGTGGCTGGCGGGTGTCAGTTTCTCCAACTTTAGTTGAACCGAGTGTGGCTACGCCCGGTCCTTGCGAAGGTTAAAACAGCACCAACTTGACAAACTATCGTTGTGGTTTTGATGCATAGGTAAGAACGGTTCTTGCTAAGCCTGTAGTAGCCACGTAAAACTTGCAACAACAAAGTAGAGGACGTCTAACTTGTTTTTGCAGGGCATGTTGTGATGTGATATGGTCAAGACGTGATGCTATATTTTATTGTATGAGATGATCATGTTTTGTAACCGAGTTATCGGCAACTGACAGGAGCCATATGGTTGTCGGTTTATTGTATGCAATGCAATCGCCCTGTAATGCTTTACTTTATCACTAAGCGGTAGCGATAGTCGTCGAAGCATAAGATTGGCGAGACAATAACGATGCTATGATGGAGATCAAGGTGTCGCGCTGGTGACGATGGTGATCATGGAGGTGCTTCGGAGATGGAGATCACAAGCACAAGATGATGATGGCCATATCATATCACTTATATTGATTGCATGTGATGTTTATCTTTTATACATCTTATTTTGCTTAGTTCGGCGGTAGCATTATAAGATGATCCCTCACTAAATTATCAAAGTGTAGGTGTTCTCCCTGAGTATGCACCGTTGTGAAAGTTCTTCATGCCGAGACACCACGTGATGATAGGGTGTGATAGGCTCTACGTTCAAATACAACGGGTGCAAAACAGTTGCACACGCGGAATACTCAGGTTAAACTTGACGAGCCTAGCATATAACAGATATGGCCTCGGAACACGAAGACCGAAAGGTCGAGCGTGAATCATATAGTAGATATGATCAACATAGTGATGTTCACCATTGAAACTACTCCATCTCACGTGATGATCGGACATGGTTTAGTTGATTTGGATCACTTGATCACTTAGAGGATTAGAGGGATGTCTATCTAAGTGGGAGTTCTTAAGTAATATGATTAATTGAACTTTATTTTATCATGAATTTAGTCCTGGTAGTATTAGCATATCTATGTTGTAGATCAATAGCTCGCAATGTTGCTCCCCGTTTAATTTTTATATATTCCTAGAGAAAACTATGTTGAAAAATGTTAGTAGCAATGATGCGGATTGGATCCGTGATCTGAGGATTAACCTTATTGCTGCACAGAAGTATTATGTCCTTGATGCACCCCTAGGTGACAGACCTATTGCAGGAGCAGATGCAGACGTTATGAACGTTTGGCTAGCTCAATATGATGACTACTTGATAGTTTAGTGCACCATGCTTAAACGGCTTAGAATCGGGACTTCAAAGACATTTTTGAACGTCATGGACCATATGAGATGTTCCAGGAGTTGAAGTTAATATTTCAAGCAAATACCCGAGTTGAGAGATATGAAGTCTCCAACAAGTCCTATAACTAAAAGATGGAGGAGAATAGCTCAAGCAGTGAGCATGTGCTCAGATTGTCTGGGTACTACAATCTCTTGAATCAAGTGGGAGTTAATCTTCCAGATAAAATAGTGATTTACAAAATTCTCTAGTCACCATCACCAAGTTAGTAGAACTTCGTGATGAACTATAGTATACAAGGGATGATGAAATCGATTCCCGAGCTTTTCATGATGATGAAATCGATGAAGGTAGAAATCAAGAAAGAGCATCAAGTGTTGATGATTAACAAGACCACTAGTTTCAAGAAAAGGGCAAAGGGAAAGAAAGGGAACTTCAAGAAGAACGGCAAGCAAGTTGCTGCTCAAGTGAAGAAGCCCAAAGTCTAGTCCTAAGCCTGAGACTAAGTGCTTCTATTGCAAAGGGACTGGTCACTAGAAGCGGAACTACCCCAAGTATTTGGCGGATAAGAAGGATGGCAAAGTGAACAAAGGTATATTTGATATACAGATTATTGATGTGTATATTACTAGTGTTCGTAGCAACCCCTCGGTATTTGGTACTGCTTCAGTTGCTAAGAGTAGTAACTCGAAACGGGAGTTGCAGAATGAACAGAAACTAGTTAAGGGTGAAGTGACGTTGTGTGTTGGAAGTAGTTCCAAGATTGATATGATCATCATCGCACACTCCCTATACTTTCGGGATTAGTGTTGAACCTAAATAAGTGTTATTTGGTGTTTGCGTTGAGCATGAATATGATTTGATCGCATTTATTGCAATACGGTTATTCATTTAAGTTAGAGAACAATTGTTGTTCTGTTTACATGAATGAAACCTTATATGGTTACACACCCAATGAAAATGGTTCGCTGGATCTCGATCGTAGTGATACACATATTCATAATATTGAAGCCAAAAGATGCAAAGTTAATAATGATAGTGCAACTTATTTGTGGCACTGCCGTTTAGGTCATATTGGTGTAAAGCGCATGAAGAAAATCCATGATGATGGACTTTTGGAATCACTTGATTATGAATCACTTGATGCTTGCGAACCATGCCTCATGGGCAAGATGACTAAGACTCCGTTCTCCGGAACAATGGAGCGAGCAACTGACTTATTGGAAATAATACATACTGATGTATGTGGTCCGATGAGTGTTAAGGCTCACGACAAGTATCGTTATTTTCTAACCTTCACAGATGATTTGAGCAGATATGGGTATATCTACTTGATGAAACACAAGTCTGAAACATTTGAAAAGTTCAAAGAAATTCAGAGTGAAGTGGAGAATCATCGTAACAAGAAAATAAAAGTTTCTACGATATGATCGCAGAGGTGAAATATTTGAGTTATGAGTTTGGCCTTCAGTTAAAACAATGTGAAATAGTTTCACTACTCACGCCACCTGGAACACCACAGTGTAATGGTGTGTCCGAATGTCATAACCGTACTTTATTGGGTATAGTGCAATCTATGATGTTTCTTACCAATTTACCACTATCGTTTTGGGGTTATGCATTAGAGACAACTACATTCACGTTAAATAGGGCACCATCTAAATCCGTTGAGACGACACCATATGAACTGTGGTTTGGCAAGAAACGTAAGCTGTCGTTTCTTAAAGTTTGGGGTTGCGATGCTTATGTGAAAAGTTTCATCCTGATAAGCTCAAACCCAAATTAGAAAAGTGCGTCTTCATAGGATACCCAAAAGTTACTATTGGGTACACCTTCTATCACAGATCCAAAGGCAAGATATTCATTGCCGAGAATGGATCCTTTCTGGAAAAGGAGTTTCTCTCGAAAGAAGTGAGTGGGAGGAAAGTAGAACTTGATGAGGTAACTGTACCTGCTCCCTTATTGGAAAGTAGTTCATCACAGAAATCTGTTCTTGCGACTACTACACCAATTAGTGAGGAAGCTAATGATGATGATCATGTAACTTCAGATCAAGTTACTACCGAAACCTCGTAAGTAAACCAGAGTGAGAATCCGCACTGGAGTGGTACGGTAATCCTGTTCTGGAGGTCATGTTACTTGACCATGACGAGCCTATGAACTATGAGGAAGCGATGATGAGCCCAGATTCCGTGAAATGGCTTGAGGCCATGAAATCTGAGATGAGATCCATGTATGAGAACAAAGTATGGACTTTGATTGACTTGCCCATTGATCGGCGAGCCATTGAGATTAAATGGATCTTCAAGAGGAAGACGGACGCTGATAGTAGTGTTACTATCTACAAAGCCTAGAATTGTCGCAAAAAGGTTTTTGACAAGTTCAAGGTGTTGACTACGATGAGAATTTCTCACTCGTATCTATGCTTAAGTCTATCTGAATCATGTTAGCAATTGCCGCATTTTATGAAATCTGGAAAATGGATAAACAAAACTGCATTCCTTAATAGATTTATTAAAGAAGAATTGTATATGATGCAACCAGAAGGTTTTTGTCAATCCTAAAGGTACTAACAAAATATGCAAGCTCCAGCGATCCATCTATGGACTGGTGCAAGCGTCTCGGAGTTGGAATATACGCTTTGATAAGTTGATCAAAGCATATAGTTTTATACAGACTTGCGGTGAAGCCTGTATTTACAAGAAAGTGAGTGGGAGCACTACAACATTTCTAATAAGTATATGTGAATGACATGTTGTTGATCGGAGATAATGTAGAATTATTCTGCAAAGCATAAAGGAGTGTTTGAAAGGAGTTTTTCAAACAAAGACCTCGGTGAAGCTGCTTACATATTGAGCATCAAGATCTATAGAGATAGATCAAGACGCTTGATAAGTTTTTCAATGAGTACATACCTTGACAAGATTTTAAAGTAGTTCAAAATGGAACAGTCAAAGAAAGAGTTCTTGCCTGTGTTACAAGGTATGAAACTGAGTAAGACTCAAAGCCCGACCACGGCAGAAGATAGAAAGAGAATGAAAGTCATTCCCTATGCCTTGGCCATAGGTTTCTATAAAATATGCCATGCTGTGTACCAGATCTATTGTATACCCTACATTGTTTTTGGCAAGGGGTACAATAGTGCTCTAGGAGTAGATCACTGGACAACGGTCAAAATTATCCTTAGTGGAATAAGGATATGTTTCTCGATTATGGAGTTGACAAAAGGTTCGTCGCAAAGGGTTATGTCGATGCAAGTTTTGACACTGATCCAGATGACTCAAAGTCTCAATCTAGATACATATTTAAAGTGGGAGCAATTAGCTAGAGTAGCTCCGTGCAGAGCATTGTTGACATAGAAATTTGCAAAATACATACGGATCTGAATGTGGCAGACCCATTGACTAAACTTCCCTCACAAGCAAAACATGATCACACCTTAGTACTCTTTGGGTATTAATCACATAGCAATGTGAACTAGATTATTGACTCTAGTAAACCCTTTTCGGTGTTGGTCACATGACGATGTGAACTATGGGTGTTAATCACATGGTAATGTGAACTATTGATGTTAAATCACATGGCGTTGTGAACTAGATTATTAACTCTAGTGCAAGTGGGAGACTGAAGGAAATATGCCCTAGAGGCAATAATAAAGTTATTATTTATTTCCTTATATCATGATAAATGTTTATTATTCATGCTAGAATTGTATTAACCGGAAACATAATACATGTGTGAATACATAGACAAACAGAATGCCACTAGTATGCCTCTACTTGACTAGCTCATTAAGCAAAGATGGTTAAGTTTCCTAACCATAGACATGAGTTGTCATTTGATTAACGGGATCACATCATTGGGAGAATGATGTGATTGACTTGACCCATTCCGTTAGCATAGCACTTGATCGTTTAGTTTGTTGCTATTGCTTTCTTCATGACTTATACATGTTCCTATGACTATGAGATTATGCAACTCCCGTTTACCGGAGGAACACTATGTGTGCTACCAAACGTCACAACGTAACTGGGTGATTATAAAGGTGCTCTGCAGGTGTCTCCGAAGGTACTTGTTGGGTTGGCGTATTTCGAGATTAGGATTTTGTCACTCCGATTGTCGGAGAGGTATCTCTTGGCCCTCTCGGTAATGCACATCACTTAAGCCTTGCAAGCATTGCAACTAATGAGTTAGTTGCGGGATGATGTATTACAGAACGAGTAAAGAGACTTGCCGGTAACGATATTGAACTAGGTATTGAGATACGGACGATCGAATCTCGGGCAAGTAACATACCGATGACAAAGGGAACAACGTATGTTGTTATGCGCTCTGACCGATAAAGATCTTCGTAGAATATGTAGGAACCAATATGAGCATCCAGGTTCCGCTATTGGTTATTGACCAGAGATGTGTCTCGGTAATGCCTACATAGTTCTCGAACCCATAGGGTCCGCACGCTTAACGGTACGATGCCAGTTATATTATGAGTTTTATGTTTTGATGTACCGAAGGTTGTTCGGAGTTCCGGATGTGATCATAGACACGACGAGGAGTCTCGAAATGGTCGAGACATGAAGATTGATATATTGGAAGCCTATGTTTGGATATCGGAAGTGTTCCGGGTGAAATCGGGATTTTACCGGAGTACCAGGAGGTTACCGGAACCCCCTCGGGGGCTTAATGGGCCTACATTGGCCTTAGTGGAAAAGGAGGGAAGCTAAGGAAGTGTGGGGCGCGCCCCCCAAGGCCCAAACCGAATTGGTTTAGGGCAAGGGGGTCGGCCCCCCTCTTTCCTTCTTCCCCCCTCCCAAGTCCTAATCCAACTAGGAAAGGGGAGGGAGTCCTACTCCCGGTGGGAGTAGGACTCCTCCTAGCGCGCCTATGCCCTGGCCGGCCGCACCCCCCTTGCTCCTTTATATACAGGGGCAGGGGGGCACCCTAGAGACACAACATTAGATCATTGATCTCTTAGCCGTGTGCGGTGCCCCCCTCCACTATAGTCCACCTCAATAGTACTGTAGCGGTGCTTAGGCGAAGCCCTGCGTCGGTAGAACATCAACATCGTCACCACGCCGTCATGCCGACGAAACTCTCCCTCAACACTCGGCTGGATCGGAGTTCGAGGGACGTCATCGAGCTGAACGTGTGCTGAACTCAGAGGTGCCGTACGTTCGGTACCTGATCGGTTGGATCGTGAAGACGTACGACTACATCAACCGTGTTGTGCTAATGCTTCCGCTTTCGGTCTACGAGGGTACGTGGACAACACTCTCCCCTCTCATTACTATGCATCACCATGATCTTGTGTGTGCGTAGAATTTTTTTGAAATTACTATGTTCCCTAACAGGAGGCCACACCCACAATGGAGGAAGTTCCCGTAATCAAAATGGTCCAAGGAATGGGAATGGGAATGGAGCAAGCAGCAATCAAAACCGCTCTAACCCAGCGACACCCGCCAAGAAGGATCAAAGTCACATTACTTGTTTCAAGTGCGGGAAGACTGGGCACTACGCCAATGATCGTCCGGAATTGAAGAACGACAATGGCAATGGAAGCGCTGGGAAGAAGCCCAACCCTTTCAACAGAGGACAAGTGAACCACGTGAACATGGAGGAAGTTGAGGAGCAGACATGAAGATTGATATATTGGAAGCCTATGTTTGGATATCGGAAGTGTTCCGGGTGAAATCGGGATTTTACTGGAGTATCGGGAGGTTACCGGAACCCCCTCGGGGGCTTAATGGGCCTACATTGGCCTTAGTGGAAAAGGAGGGAAGCTAAGGAAGTGTGGGGCGTGCCCCCCCAAGGACCAAACCGAATTGGTTTAGGGCAAGGGGGCCGGCCCCCCTCTTTCCTTCTTCCCCCCTCCCAAGTCCTAATCCAACTAGGAAAGGGGAGGGAGTCCTACTCCCAGTGGGAGTAGGACTCCTCCTGGCGCGCCTATGCCCTGGCCGGCCGCACCCCCCTTGCTCCTTTATATACAGGGGCAGGGGGGAACCCTAGAGACACAACATTAGATCATTGATCTCTTAGCCGTGTGCGGTGCCCCCCTCCACTATAGTCCACCTCAATAATACTGTAGCGGTGCTTAGGCGAAGCCCTGCGTCGGTAGAACATCAACATCGTCACCATGTCGTCGTGCCGACGAAACTCTCCCTCAACACTCGGCTGGATCGGAGTTCGAGGGACATCATCGAGCTGAACGTGTGCTGAACTCGGAGGTGCCGTACGTTTGGTACTTGATCGGTTGGATCGTGAAGACGTACGACTACATCAACCGCGTTGTGCTAACGCTTCCACTTTCGGTCTACAAGGGTACGTGGACAACACTCTCCCCTCTCATTGCTATGCATCACCATGATCTTGCGTGTGCGTAGAATTTTTTTGAAATTACTACGTTCCCTAACAGGAGGCCACACCCACAATGGAGGAAGTTCCCATAATCAAAATGGCCCATGGAATGGGAATGGGAATGGAGCAAGCAGCAATCAAAACCGCTCTAACCCAGCGACACCCTCCAAGAAGGATCAAAGTCACATTACTTGTTTCAAGTGCGGGAAGACTGGGCACTATGCCAATGATCGTCCGGAATTGAAGAACGACAATGGCAATGGAAGCGCTGGGAAGAAGCCCAACCCTTTCAACAGAGGACAAGTGAACCATGTGAACATGGAGGAAGTTGAGGAGCAGCCAGATGTAGTTATCGGTAAGTTTTTGGTTAAGTCTTTTACTGCTATTGTTCTTTTCGATACTGGTGCACCGCATTCATACATATCAAGGGGATTCGTGGATAAGTATAAGTTGCCCACTAAGGTACTTAGGACACCCATGTTAGTAAGTTCGCCAGGAGCAGAGTATATGGCAAGTCAAGGATGTTTTCAGATACCATTGACCATCGGAAGTCATGTTTTCCCCTCAGACCTGATAATTTTGGAGTCACAAGGATTGGATGTGATACTAGGAATGGATTGGCTATCTATGTATAGGGGAAACATCGATTGCGTGAGTAAGTCAATTCTCTTACCACCCCGTAGGGAAAAAGGATCAAGTATGTTTCCACGCATTCGCCAAGGAGAACCCAAGTACATTCTCTCACGAGAGTTATTCAGGAGGAAGTGCCTATCGTGAAGGATTACCCGGATGTATTTCTGAAGGAGTTACCAGGCATGCCGCCAGATCGAGACATAGAGTTTTTGATAGAGCTATTGCCAGGCACTGGGCCAATATCAAAGAGATCATACCAGATGCCCGCAAATGGTCTGGAAGAGATCAAGAAATAGATTAAGGAGTTATTGGAGAAAGGTTACATTCAACGAAGTTCATCACCATGGGGAGCCCCAGTGCTCTTGGTTGAGAAGAAGGATAAGTCCCTAAGAATGGTTGTTGATTATAGGGCATTGAGCAAAGTGACAATCAAGAATAAGTACCCACTGCCGATGATCAATTATTTGTTTGACCAGCTGCAAGGAGCAAAGGTGTTTTCGAAGATCGACCTGTGATCAGGATACCACCAGTTGAAGATTCGAGAAAAGGATATACCTAAGACATCGTTCACCATAAGGCATGGGCCATATGAGTATACGGTTATGTCATTTGGATTGACTAATGCCCCCCCTATTTCACGAGTATGATGAATAAGGTGTTCATAGAGTTTTTGGATAAGTTTGTCGTGGTGTTCATAGATGATATCTTGGTATACTCAAATAAGGAAGAGGAACATAAGGAGCATTTGCGTTTAATTCTCGAGAAGCTCAAAGAACATCAGTTATATGCCAAGTTTAGCAAATGTGAGTTTTGGTTGAAGGAAGTTGGATTTCTTGGACATGTTCTATCAGGAGAAGGTATAGCAGTGGACCCTACCAAGGTTAAATCAGTCACTGAGTGGTTGGCACCCACCTCAGTTGGGGAGATCCGCAGTTTTCTTGGACTCGCGGGATACTATCGGAGATTCATTGAAAATTTCTCTAAGATTGTGAAACCTATGACGACGTTGTTGAAGGAGGACAACAAGTTCCATTGGACTGAAGAATGTGAAGCAAGTTTCCAGGAGTTGAAGAAACGTTTGACTACAGCCCCAGTGCTGATTCTGCCGGATATACGCAAGGATTTCCAAGTGTATTGCGACACCTCTCGCTTAGGACTTGGAGGAGTACTTATGCAAGACGGACGGGTTGTTTCGTATGCCTCACGACAACTTAAACTGCATGAATTGAATTATGCCACACATGATTTGGAGTTAGCGGCTGTAATGCATGCACTCAAGACCTGGAGACATTTTCTGATCGGTAACCGTTGTGATGTGTACACA